>NW_009211095.1:10637-61621 GCF_000690835.1 Fulmarus glacialis
GGGAGTGGGAGGGAGTCTTAGGCTGTGGCAGCACCCTGATTTAGATTAGTGTGAGCTGCCATGGAAACACCCCTAGCCAGGCACCCACCAATTCAGTGTTTGACTTTCCTTACAACTCTGGCAGCAAGCATGTACTGCCCGAGTATTATTTTTACTTCATCTAAATGAGTTTACGCTGTGTTTCATGTTTTATTTCTAATGAAACATGAGCAGAAACACCACTTACTTTATTTTTAGATGAACTGCCAGACTCCCAGTTAACTGTTCGTTGCTTCCCTGCCAGTCTCTGATGGGCTAGATCTTTTCTTCCAGTGTAACTGACTCCCTGAACTGCATCAGAGTGGATCAGTTGAGTGACTGTGGCACAAAGGACACAGCGGAGAAGGGAGGGGACCGGGACCTCCTCTTTTGGCAACAGCAACCGAACCTAAAATAAATAGACCTTTACTTACTTTTTAGCTGGATCAGTCTATTCTTCAAATGTTTTGAGTTCATTCAGTCAGTACAAAGCAAAGAGACTGGGAGAGGGGGTGGAATTTATCAACCCCCCCTTGTTAACTTAATTAATGAATAAAAATAAGGTTTAAGAAAAAGACAGTTCCTAATTCTAAAATCTGTTAGCAGAAAGTGCCTAGAAGAAGTTTGTTTGAAATCAGCAGGCACAAATACTCCTTCCTGTTTGTTAAATTAACTGGTTTTCCATGCAAAACATGTTGAAACATTTTTTTTTCCTTGCATGTTCTGTATGTTTATTAGCTACATAGAGTACCTTCAAAATGTACACTTTAACTGATTACCGTGTTTTGTCTAAAAGCAGCTTCAGTGCATAGTTAATAATTTTATGACATAGTTAATAATTTTCTCCCACTTGATCAAATTCTTTGTTCTTATGTTTGTTAAAGCATTTAAGTGTGTGGAGATAGGGTAATCTCCCACTTACTCTTCCTAAGGATTGGTACCCAATGTTTAGGAAAGTGCTTCAACTACAAATATGAAACAGGATGTTAATCTATACTAATCTAATAATTATTTGAATAGGCCATTTAAATCCATCCACCCTGCAGGCTTATGAGCAGCATAAAGTAAATGACAAGAAAATGCATTTTCACACCCTTTGCCTTAGACTAGTTCTTCACCCTGGTGTCACATGAACATTTTGCAAAAGATAACTTTCATGTATAAATACAGCTAAAGTATTTTCTGTACTTGGCAGTGAAACTGAAAGAGCAATTCTTCATTGTTAAGATACAAAGTTGTTGTAATTAGCTGACTTTGATATTATAAACTGCTGATAGTTAAATTGACCGCATCTAGGTATTATTTATGACCTAAGTTAATTAGTTGGCTTGGAGGGCCCTGCAGTTTCAAAGATGCCTGTCAGCTTGTTGATTTCTTTCCTGCCTGTACTTGCGTATTAAGATGGCTTATCTCTTAATTTTTTGTTAATATTGCTTGCTAGAAGTATCTCATTTTCAAATGTCAGTGTATCATTCAGAAATAAGTGAATGATTGTAATTTTATTTATAGCTGTTGTCAGCAAATGCAGAAGAAAATGTAGATGTGCCTTTAGAGCAGTCCAAAAGTTTCAGATCTCAGGGAAGTACTCTGAGATAGAAATGAGGGAATATTGTAACTTAAAATGCTGCAGGTTTTTTTTTTCTAGTTGACACATTCAAGAGCGTGTGATTTGGGCTTGTTTTGCACAGATGTAAATAAATCAGTTTTTCTATTAGTTTAGCTGGTAGGTAGGTAGGTGGGGTACTTATCTTTGTATTGTAAAAGCATTTCAGGACCAGAACAACCGTAGACTAACTTTTGCACACCATGCTTTCTTCAAATACATTTTTGTGTGGGTGCTGCTAAGGCTTTGACTGAAAAAAAAATTGTTATGCTGAAACCAAAAAGCTTTATTGGGCCCCCTCTGTATGTGTATTGTGGTAATAGGTAATTGTTTGGTTTTCTGTAGGAACCTTGCCTGTTTTCGGCTGGAAGGCTCTTCAGTGCCTCTTCCTTTGTTCATTGGATGGTCTTGGACTTTTCTCGGATACTATTTAAGTCTTAGTTTGGAGGCAGAATTCTGCATGGACATTCTGTGATGCTTTCCACAATAGTGCCAGATATTTACAAACTTTTTTTGGTTTGCTTTTAAGACTGTTTATGAAGGAGTGGTATTACCGCTATTTCACAGTGCTTGAGCTGCAGGCTAAAGTGTCCATAGTTTGACACAGCTCCCGCGGACCTCAGTTGCAGCTGTGAGTGCTAAACATGCTGCAGAGCGGACTGAAGCCAGGCTGTGGTCCTAGGGTGGCTTAAACCTGTTGCAGCAGTGCAGCAGCAGCGACTCATGCTGTTGCTTGCATATTGCTTGCCCTTCCCTCTTAGCACGGGTGCTTGGCAGACTCCAAGGTGAGGTGGTGCAGGGAGATGGGCTGGTAGAAGTAACCCTACTAACCTGCTCTCTTTCCCACTGAATTGGTTCACTGTGGAGGTCAGGAGGGAGCTGGGGCTGGCACGAAGTGGGGGGACAGTTGCAGTGCTTCCTCAAATTCATTTAAATTCTTGTTTAACTCAAAGCTTTGGTTTCTGAGCAGCTGAGGAGACAAGCGATGGATCAACTCAAATGAAATGAGATGACTTTTTCGTAGTGATGTAGCAATGTTGTGGCAGATAGAGGGAATTAATTTCTCTGCTGTAGCTGTTGGCTGGCTTCACCGTGAGGCACGCAGTTTGCTGGCTACTTACTGTGCCTTCTGATTTCTGCAGTAAATGACATGGGCATCTAAAGGGGTGGGTTTTGTGAGCTTCTGGCTCAGTGGCAATACTAGTTTAGCACTGCCCACCGCTGCACCAGCCTCCTTGCTTTGCAAACTCAATTAATTTTGGAGCTAAATTGCAAACCGGGACCCATTTTCTGCAGTTGCTTTTAATCCAGGTAAGTGAAATGATTTGCCTGAGTAATGTATAGAACGTGGTGGGTAGGAGGACATCCTACATAGGAGATATTTGGGGCTTGGGAAAATGCCTTTACAGGCAAATCCTTTTTTAAGGCTTCCTGATTGATCCTTTGACCAGCCTTGCCCTATGTACTGAATGGGGGGAGAGATCTCGAGGGAAATGGTAATAGTTGATTGTTGTACAGTGAATATGTGCATCATCTTCAAGTGATCCTAGATTTGAAAAAAAAGCGGGGGGGAAGCTCCCTGTGGCAGCATGCTGATGTGTGGGAGCAGAACTGCTGTCTTTCCTGCTCAGTCTCTGCACCTGAACTGTCAGTGTGTCTGCTAGTGGTGGTAGGCTCATGTTTCTTCTTTGTGCCAAGCTGGGAAGAGATGGGCACGTTCTCAACTGCTGCATTTTCTAAGTATTTGTTGATAGCAGAGGGATGACATGACTTGGCTTCTACACCAAGCTCTTGACAACTGTTTCTGTTTCTCCTCTCCCTTTCTCCTTTTCTTGTTGGCTTTGTTTTCCCACTTGGGTTTTGAGCCCTGATCTTCTTTTCTGCATGTTCTCTCAAGTGATTTGCCTCGCTGTTTCCTCTCTCCTGTCATTCCTAGCCTAGCATCAGCTGTCTAGCCCTGATTTCTGAGATCTGAGAGACAACTGAGTCAGTGCCATCTCTGCTCAAAGAGAAAGGTGTTTTTCTGTCTGTTCCTGCTGCTTACTGTAGATCAGCTCTGGTGCTGGTCAGGCTTCTGAAGCAGCAGAGAACTACCCCAGCAGAAAAATGGATTGCCTTAGTCTTTAGTGGGTTTGGTTTGTTACAGTGAAGGGGGTGATGGGCTCAAAAACTGGTGGTAAAGGGAGGGTGCAACTTCGTAGCTGAGAGCGTGGTTAAGGAGGAGTGGGATTTCCAAAGGCTGCAGTTCTCTATAACACTGCCTTTCCCTTCCTTTGCTTTCAGCTCTGTCTCTTGAACTGCAGCTATAGTTATGGAGGCTTCCTTTTATAGTCAACTACAGCAGCCTCTCCAGAGGATGACCTATGGTGGATGGGATGCATGTTCCTCTGGGGATACAAAAGGAGACAGACATCTGAAAAACAGTTTCCTAAAATTAGGTGAAACTTAGCCTTGGCGATGTCATTCTTCCACCCCAGCTCCTCAATTCTGGATCTAGCTTTTAGTTCACGGCATTTGAATTGGGCAGTTGCTTTCCCTTGGAGACTCCCTCTTCTGGCGTTAGGGTCTGAACTGTGTTGAGACCTCCAGAAGCGTTCTGCTCCGTGCTTTGCAAGTGGACTCCTTTGTGAATCTGTGACACTGTCTGTCGTAAGCATGTGTATAGACTAGTTTAAAGAAGAAATGAACAAAACAAAGCCGAAGGGTCTTAAGCTGGTCAAAATTGGGTGGGTTTTTTTTTTCTAGGGGACAATTTCTGGTACGTTTTGGAAAGAAATTTTGATAGGGTAGGGCACCTTCAGAAATTCTGCCCCAAAGCAAAGGGAGCTAATTGTTTCAAGGTTTGGATTCTGGCAAACATGATTTTCTCGGTGTCATTTCTGGTAATGACAGGATAGGGAAGTTCTGTACAAAATAGTGATAATGATGAAGTGAAGCATGATGAGGCATATGCACTACATGAAAAATACTAGACTGAAGGTTAGGAAAGCTTAACAGAAAATAAAAGATCTGTTAATGTAAAGTGTTAGCATTAACAGGGCTACCACGTCCTGGTCCTGCAGACTGCTGATCTGCAGTAAAGCCTGTCAGACATCTACTAGCATCTCTTGAAGAGACTTGCATTGTTGGGGTGATGTTGTACTGCAGTGTCAGCCCTTCAAATAGGGTCTTGGTGGTTTTGCTTCGCTACTGAAAATCCTGGACTGAATTCCACCTAATTGCTTCCTGTAATTGCTCTGAAGTTTGAATCTGTTCTTGGTAGTAGTTAAGGTGGGTCTCATCAAGGAGTGTCCACACTGCCTACTGATACTAATAGTTTCACTAGATAAACTACCCAAGTGAAATAAGTACATTTTCACAGCAGTGTCTACCCTCAGATAACTGTGGCAATGCTTGAAGTGAGGTACAAACATTTGTTTGAAATAATCTTGAGTTTAATATTAAGACAAGACAAACCATACTTTTTCATCTTTGTGCGGCTTTTTTTGCTTCTCTAGAATATGGAGGCTTTGTAGTCCTAAAGAGGAAGCCTCAGGTGCCCTTCCTGCGAGTTAATGAAGGACATGAAATTCCCCTCACAACATGAAACTCTCTTCTCCTTTCTTTTCCTGCCTTTTTAAAACAGTCTCTCCAAGGAATTTATGCAAGCAGACACAGCCTGCCTTTTGAGGCGGTGAGCTGTGGCTTGTTTGACAGTCAGAGAACTTCTTGCTCGAGCAGCTTGCAGAGAGCACAGCTGCTCACCTGCTCTCTTGACTTGAAAGAGATTTGGACAGAATACCTTGGCCTATAGTTGGGATGGCAGGATGGCACTGGGAAGGAGACAATCTTGTGTTGGAAGCCACAACAGCTTTACATAGGACTGTGTAGCTTAAATTGTTCAGAAAGTACTGGGATCATGGAGTTTAGGGTGGTGTGTTGCCATGAAGCAGAACTTGCGTTGCTTTGGTACAGTCCAGATGTTACATCATGGCTTTATTTGAAGCATGTTCTAATAACTCCATTTTAAAAGATGGGGTGAAATTAGAGATTATGGTGTGAATGTCTGTCTGGAAGGGTGTGAATGTCTGTCTGGAAGGAACTGCTTTTATAGCTGGCAAAAGGTATTGTGGAAGCTACTGCTGCATGCTTTAAGAACAATCTTCATAGCTGAATTTATTGTTTGAGTACCCAAAAACTAATTATGTTGCAGGACACTAAATATAAGGGGTATTCACTGACATGTATTGCTTTATGAGGTGTGTGGTATTGGGCAACATGCCAATCTTTGTACAAAATAAGGTGAGCTATTCTAGAAACCTTGCAAAGGCTTGTGTAAAACAAATTTGGCTTGACAGACTGTACAAAATAAACATTTTCAGTCTGTTCTTAAATGGGAAGTGCTTTTTAATAGTTCTTTTATGGGTCAGATTTGTCTAAAAACTATTTTTGCTTTCTGAGCTATTGTTACTTCTCAGAGGTTGAAAAGTGAATTCATTTGGAATTGTTTGCTAGGAGCTGTGATCTGAATATTGTCCTAATTTGCTGTTTGTTAGCATTGCATTATGTTTCTTGCAAATGTATCTGAAAGGGTTTCTCAACTGTAGAAGAACTTAAATTTTTTTTTTTTTTAAACACAAGTTGCCTTCTTGATGTCTTCCATAAAGATAACACACTTGAGGCACCACCTTTTTGGGAGGATGTTGCTGGAGACTTTTAAGCAATTCT
This sequence comes from Fulmarus glacialis, assembly GCF_000690835.1. Lineage (NCBI taxonomy): Eukaryota > Metazoa > Chordata > Aves > Procellariiformes > Procellariidae > Fulmarus > Fulmarus glacialis. The sequence continues at coordinate 16,966 of NW_009211095.1, forward strand.
ATTTTGTTGGAACCACGTCTTTGTTTTCTAAATGCTTCTGGAGCATCCTATTGGAAAGATTTGCTTAACTTTTCAACCTGCTTCTAGAAGGACACATTTTACTCCATTATATTTTCTTTTAATTTAATTTCTTCCTGCTTGCGGCATCTGGTATCACTTCTTTTTCATATGAGAGGAAACAGCAGGACTTTGGAAAGCAGTCAGAGTTTGCAAACGTTTGTTGATTGGGAAGGAGGAGCATACACCTTCCAGGAGAAATTTGAATTAGCCAGAGATGCAAAAGATACAGTACAGAAAATCATCACTTTCCAGATGCAGGGAACGAACCTGGTATTGCACATGGAAGCTCTTGTGCTTCTTAAGAGGTATTGATAGCTTTTCAGCTATTGTATTTGCTAAGAACAAAGTCTTGCTGTAATTGCTTTCTGTGTCACGTTGCTCCGCATTGTTGCAGTCCTACTCTGGATTAAAAACTGTGGCACTTGACCCCTGCTCCAAGAGCAACCCCACAGTGCACAAACAGCTCTCAGTGACAGCTTGGTGGCTTCAGAGCACTTTCACTGTTTCCCATTCTCATGCAAGGGAGAAGCCTTTGCTTTTATTTGATCAGTTTAAACCTATCTGCACTAGGTTTTTAAATCCATGATAGAGCACAGTACCTGGTAACCTCTTACCTTTAGGTCATAGGCTGTATTTTTGGGTGTGGTTAGACACACAGCAAAGCTTTCGCCTCTTTTGCAGCTAAGTTAGGTATAAGTAGCCGTTATGCATCTTTGGTTTAAGAAGCAAGGGAAATGAGAGGGCATTACCTCGAGCATTGCTTGATGTGATGCCTGCTTTTGCCATGTGCAGAGCACCTTAGTGGGTTTTTTGTGTCTATTGAACTCCTCTGAGGCTGGATCTTTACCATCACGATCTCTTATTTTTCTATTTCTTTCATTCAATTGGGAGCTTTACGCTGCATTGGTATTTTCTATGTTAATATAGCAGTATATTTTACAGACTTCATCTCTTGCAGAAGTTACGTTTCCAGTGCAGTATGATTCTGGTAATAACAGAATATCAACTCTGATCTCACAGCTGAAAGGTTGAAGTCTGAAAACTGGTGTCAGTCGCATCAGTGACCTCAGCAGGAGTTTCACATGGGGTTTTTTGGGGGGTGTTGTAATGGAGATCACAACCTGAAAAGGGTATATATGTGCTCTGACTTTGGCTTGTTCTGATGCTCGCACTGAATGCCAGAGTGTTATAGCCATTTATGCCTTTACAGTGATGTCTATGATGAATTGTGTTTCTGACGATGCTGTAGCTCCATGTGATTGGTTGATATGCTTTATTCTTAAAGTATTATGTAAATGACGGTTTCAGTGCTTCCCTGTAGGGGTTTCAGTTACGCTTGAAGCCTCATCCTTGACTCAGCATACTTAACTTTGATGCGTCTGAGAAAATCGTGAGCCTCCTGCAGAAGTCCCGTTAGTATCAACTGTCTCAACTTCATAGTATCAACTGTGAAGATGGGTCAGTATAATAATCCGTAACTTGTTCTTCTAGGCTGAGGCTGATTTTTGTGCTATTTAAACAGCAAAGATTAAGTGGAGGAAAAAAACCCCACATGTTAATTTTTGTAACAAAATGTCATCATTGCTGTTCTGTGCCATAACTTTAACATACTGGTATAGTGATATATGGAGCTGTTTCTTCTTGCTTGTCTCCTTGCTATCATTTAAACCTAGACATAATTACTAGCTAACTTTGAAGTGGTGCAAAGTTCATGTCAGTGTTTAAGTGGTGCATTTAGTGATATTAGCATCACTGTGTTTGCATCTCTTGATGGTGAATACGGTTTGTTGCATATCTGCTGTAGCTGTGGGCTGCCCTTGTGAAGGGAAATCCTGATAGTCCACAGTCTTGGACACAGTCCTGCCACTTCCTCGGTATCAGATCTACAGACTGTGCAGTTGCAGACTGAGTTGTTTCAGTGAGCTGATCTTATGGAAAACTAAGGCTGAATAGCTTTCTGTAGCTGAACTGACTCACCCCTTGATTACCCTGCGGCCAGATCCTCACACTGGGGAGGCGTGTGGGGTACATCTCTGGGAGGTGCTGAGTTAGCATTGCCCCTTTGGGTAACAGGGTGCAGTTGCACTGACTAAGGTAAAATGTTTTCTCAAATTGCTGGCAGGTAGTTTCTGTCGTGGTAATATTTCTGCATCTTCCAATATGACTATTCAATTGCTTAACTCAGCTTTTAAATCCTATATTAGTAGTAAAATTAAGTCTGATGCATGGTTTTGAGAATTTGGGGAATAAAGGCTAATTATTGTTGCTCAAGCGGTGTTCTACTGGCGGGTTTTCTGTAGTGACTAAGTTAGCATAACAAACTTCTTTTGCCTAACTTGGTTTTGGAGATTAAAAATGTAGGAATAGTTTTACTGTCTTTAATGACCTAAGGATGAGTATGCAAGTTCAGATCAAAGGTCAGTTTTCCTTGTTATCCTGTGAGATAAGGGTCTGTAATAGATGCCTGGGAGAAAAGGTGTAAAAACCCAGTGAAAATACAGCATGACACCTTCTGTTAAATCTTCCCAACTTCTGACAGTCCATAACTGAGGAGCTTCTTGAGGAGCCAGGGATGGTATCTGTATCGCTGTGTATTTAACAGCTCAATGGACCTCCTACTATGGCTTTTTTTTTTTTTTTTTTTCCCAAATAGCTTTCCAAAGCTATTTTGAGCTCTTTTTTCCTTCACAACATCCTATGGCAATAAGTTCCAGGGTTAAATTATGAATTTTATAAAAACTTCCTTTTGTTTGTTCAGCTGCTGCAGCTGGTGGCAGTGGGTGACTTTGTTCTTATGTTATGGATCTTCTCCATGCTATACGTGACTTCATACAGCACTAGTATACTTTGTTACATCCCATATTTGCTTTTCAAGATGAACCCTTTAGCTTATTTGCTCTTTCCTTGTATGCAAACCATTGCATTAATTTAGTTGGTTTAAACAGCATACATCTCTGTACCCTTTCTTGTTTTATAGTATCGTGGTAGACCAGAGCTGTATTTGAGTTACAGAGATACTATGGAAGTAATAAAAGCCATCTGTTTGTTGCCTCTGTCTTTTCTAATTTTCCAGTATTGTTTCTCTTGGACTTCATGACTTGGCTGATTCTTGATCTGAAGTTGTTAGCTGACTGTCATCTTTTACTTGTCAGTGGGAATAGCTAATTCAGAACTCATTTTTATGCAAGTATAACGACAAGCTTGGGGTTTTTATTTTTTTAACTGAGGGCAGTTTTTGCATTTGTTAACACTGGATTTCACCTGCTGCTTTAACATTTGGTCATCCACAAGATCATATGGTAGCTGTTTGCTATGAGTTCAAGTTTTGACTAGCTCCTCAACAAAGGGAGTTCACTCTTCATGCCTTTTCTGAAATGGAGTGTACATTGTGTTGAGTAGTGTGGATCCTAGGTCAAATCCCTATGGGGATGCTCCCTTCATAGTGAAAACCAATAGTTTGTATACAGCTGTTGTTTCTTACTTCTTGAGCACTTCTGAATCTTCAAGAGGAATCTCCTAGCTCATATTACCTTTGCTTAAAACAAAAACAACCCTTCATGAGGTGTCTTTTCAAAGGATATTCAGATGCGGTGTGTTAACTGGACTACCATATGTTTACAGCTAATTGCTTCAAGGAGCATAGATACATTTCGGAAAGATTGCTTCCTTCTACCAAAGCAATGTTAATTCTTTTCTATTTCCATATTTACGCAAACCTCACCAATTCTGTTCTTTATTATAGCTTTTATCAATTTACCAGGCTTAGGCATCTGCTATACTGGTCTGTAGTTCTCTGGATCTCTTCCCTTCTTTCCTCCTTGATCTTTAAAGGCTTGGTTTGTGTTTTGCTGCCTTCCATTCCTCTGCTACTGAGGCTGTGCCAAGTACTATGTTACACGCTATAGTTAAAGTTTCAATTTAGTATCCGAGTTCTTTGAACTGACAGGTATCGTGTAGTCCTGGCAAATCACAAAGATACTGTGCTTGGTCACTCTCTCTGACTGTTCTGCGAGTTGTAGCATCGAGATGAATTGTATTTATAGCATGTCCAGGAGAAATGCTGTGTTTAAAGGAAATGGAATAGTCTGCCACTTTAAGACTTAACAGAAGTTAAGAAGGAATGAGTTGCAGATAAATGTATTGGCTCTTCTGTCGACAGAAAAGGTGAGTATCTGAGGTCAATAGGGTCTCAGTAACAGGTGGCGTGGAGAAGGTGGGAAGGTTCTTTTCTGTTTCTCCATGTACAGGAGCTAAGGGCTACTCAGAAGAAGCAAGCAATTGGCAAGGTCATAACAAACAAAAGGAAGTGATTCTTCACACTGTAACTGAGCTCTGCAAATAATTTCTGTGGGTTTTTGTAGACGTTGAAATTACATGGATTACAGAAGTGAATAGAGAAGTCTAAAAAATCCATTTAAGGCTTTTAAATGCAGATAGTCCCTGAGACACAAACTGTTGGAACAACATCTTGGTTAAGTATTACTGTGTAATATTTGCCTTTCTGTATTCTTCCTTATTGGCAACTCTTAGATGCAGGTTTTGGGGCTGGATAGGCTGTCACTGATTTTTCTTAAGTGCTTGTCCTGATTCCACAGATGGCATCCCTAGATGCTGCTTGGAGTAGTGTATGGCCCTCTGCTAGAAATTCTTGTTGTCAAGAGGAGCAGCTTTAACTCCTGGGTTCTGCTGCATGAGCAGCAGTTACATTAGCAAAAGAGCTCACACTGAAACAGTCTTTGCCAGTCACTGAACTGCTATACTTGTAAAAGCACATGGTAGCATACCCAAGTCTTCATCAGAAGGTCCCAAGCTCTGGTGCCTGTGGACAGATGCATTCCTGACCTTACAGGGCATCACCTACCACAGTCCTGGACTCCTCGGCATTGGCTGGCTGCTTGGAGGTGATAGGAATAGGATATCTCCATACGGGTACCGTTGATCAGATGGTGGCTGAAGCTTGCCCTATTCAGTGTCTGCTGTGGAAACCCAGGACCTGCCTTCTGGATCAGGATGCCAGATCAGGGCCCAGGCAGTTCTGGTGAGGTAGTATGTGTTGCAAGTGAGAGGTTGGATTTAGGACTCTTGTTTTGTGAAGGCTGGAGTGTGAGCGGTTGTTTTGGAGAGGGCATTGAAGTTAGGGCATCTGCAGTGGGGAAGGTGATGGCATGAGGCTATAAGAATCCTGGACCATGGAGATGAGAATATTTAGGAGAAAAGGAGGAATTGAGATAGACTGTAGGGCCTGGCTGCTCATAGTAACACCTCTAGCTGCCCTTGCCAGCTTGGCTACCTAAGCCTATCAGCTGATGAATCAGAACTACAAAATTCTTGCAATAGTTAGTTTCTTGGAAAAGTTATCTGTATTTCTTTCGGATTGTGTCCCCAGGCATTACTATGAATAAGCAGAATTGGTGCGGATTTAACTTTTCTTGTTGCTTGTAACCTGCATCTTTTATTAATATTTGGAATGTGGAAAATTTTTATAGATACTTCCATAGACCGTAAGTTTGAATTTCTTACAGAAACTTACTACTGAAAATCAGCATGATGCTGGATGATCGGGGTGGGGATGGATTGTAGCTAAGTTGTGTGGTTTTTTTCCCCCCCATCACCCCTCCTTGGAAAATATCTGAACAACTGTGACGTTTCCCAGCACCTCAAGTGAATCTTTCTCTCTTGACAGACCAGATGTTTCTGTCCCATGCGATGGCGCAGGTGCTAATCTTGTCCGGTACCGAACTGGTTTAGCTTGTGAAACTTGCAGCAAACTTCCTGCTTGTTGCTGGATTAATTTTCTGCCAGTTCAGCTGCTAGAACTGAATTGCTGTGGGGGTTTAATGACCCCCTGAGTGAAAGGATTGTGAGGTGGTGTGGGAGAAGAGAGTGTGGGAAACTTCCCTCCTGAAAGCTTGCTCTGATCTGTGGGCTTGCGAATCCTGGGCAGGAATGGTTTACCTAGACTTGTGCCGTGTGCCTTGCCCCTAGGTGTCTGCCTCGCCCTTCATAGGGATGACTCGGCTGCTGGCCTGGCAGCTGCTGAATGCACTCGAATTACAGGCTGTTGCATTAAATTGGCTTCAGTTTTCTGTCTTCCTTGCCCGAAGATGCTGGGCCCTCTGGCTGCCTCACTGCTGCTTAGGCAGCTCCACCAGCCTTGCAACAGGAGGAGTGGTCGGTCACCAGCGGAGGTGGCGGTGAGGCTCATCCCTGCTTCCTGGATGAAGTCCTGTGCGTGCCCTTTCAAAATGGGTTTTATAAATGGTAGAGGATCCTGGATCACATTATTGCAGGTGCCTGGGAGGGAGGGAGAGATCCAGCCCTAGGCTCCTTTTTAACAATATTTGTACTGGCTGAAATCAAAATGGTAAGCTGTGAAGCGAAAAGAGTTCGCTTGGGAGGAGCTGTAGCTCAGGGGGTGTGCATGCAGTTTTGTGCTCTTCAATGAATTTTTAAAATGGAAGTATTGAAACGGATTCACACTGATCTAATTGAAACCTGAAATCTTGGTTTTGGGGGCTTGTTCATTTCTGCGAAATATTTTGGAATTCTTTTTTCCAGTTGGTGATTCTAAATGAAAGCTTCAACAGGCTATATGGAAATTCAGTAAGCCTTGGTTCTTAATTTTTGGCACTTTCCACAGTATATTCAGGAAGCAATTGAGATTTCTGATAAATCCCTTCTTACCAGAAGGGTGTAGCACTACTTTTTTTTTTTTCTTCTTCTTCTCCTTCTTTCTTGCTTTTCTATGTTATCTTTCTTTTTCGCTCTCCCACTTTTTCCCACACGTCTAATCATGCTTAGTCAAATTCTGACTAAGAAATCTCAAAATACAAATTCCCCTTCAATCTTTCTCCTCCAGCTACTAATACATATTTAATGCTACAAGCATTTTCCTGTTTCTTCTGTTAATATGTTTATTTTTAAAAGTGTGCATGCACACAACAAAATGAGACTCCTAAGCATGCTGATAAGCAGTAGGTGAAATAGTGTGTTTGAGGTCAGTGGAGCTGTTTTTGTGGCTCGTGCTTTGTCTGTAGTTTGTTCTCCATTGATGCTGAATCTGTGCATCATCTGATCACTTGGCTGTATGCATTTGTTCCAGATGAAACGTGAGCATGTGATAGCATTTAAGTTGTGGTTAGAGCACGTGGTAGTGTAGTAAAACAGCCAGCAAGCTATTTTAAGAGGGCAGATGATAACCTCATGTAGTACAAAATCTTTTGCAGTAAGATGACTCCTTCCCCCTGCACCCAGCTCTTGCTCTCTGACATGCTCTGGGCGTGTCTGTGTCTATGAACACTGCTGTTATAAAACAAGAAGCCTGTCTCAGCAATCTTACTGTGTGTCTGTGTTACTTTCATTTGATGGTAGTGACTTAAACTGGTATTTAGCTACTATTTTCCCTGTTTTGCAAATGGAGAGCTGGATTGCAGGTAACACTACCTATTTTGGACCTGGAGAAGTTGGTTTTCCTAGTGTGGGTGTCGTCCGTGTCCCCCCACCCCAGTTTTTCATGATTTAAATTAAGGTTTTTGCTTCATTATATAGGCCTCCTCACTCCATACAGCGTGGCTTTTGAAACTAAGCTGATGCTTCAGAAGTTAGTTGAGAAATGTTGGCAGAACATGTATCTAGACAGAAGGCATCTGAAATGAGTTACGGCAAGCCATCCTTCCTGTGTTTTTAGGTAAGAGTATGGAGACGTTCACAGTTTAGCGGATGTGTACTTCTTTATTTTAGAAAATAAATCTAAAAAATTCAAGTATTCCAAAAGGAGACATTTCCCTCCCTAATGTTTAAAACCTAGTTGCAAGTTTCCTGAATATATCAACTCCCTCTTCCTTAGGAACTGGTTTATTCTGAGCCTTAAAAAATTCAGTGTGTCAGCCCTTGGCAAACAGCAGTTCAGCCCTTGGCAAACAGCAGTTTGTAAGACCTTGCACAGAGATGATTCGGTTCTGAATGTTTATGTTCAGGATCTGCTTTCAGAACCTGGCCAGGCCAGTTGGCAGCCTGTTTTGGTAGTCTTAAGCGACTGTCATTGTTGCTGTCCTGTCATTTTGATTTCTGCCGTGACTATGTGTGATCAGCTTGAGGTCAGCCTTCGTTTTCAGTGCTTTTGATAATTTCAGTTAGCATGACGTGTTGGTCTGGTGTTTATGCAGCGTCATTTTTTGCATTAAGTCTTTTTCCTAACTTGTTTCTTTCTAACTTATTATTGGGGAAAAAAGAAAAGTCAGGAAGAAATTGTAGATGTATGAAAATGATGGAGCCATAATGTATGTTTATACTTTAAGATGGGAAACAGCTTGCAGCTTCCATTACAGCAAGTTTGCTTGCAAGTATGACATTTATCTATAAATTATGGTGGAGAAGGCGGATATCTGCCTGTGAGCTTTACCTAGTACTCCAGGGCACGATAGACATCCTCTAAACTGGAACTCAAGAAGGTTCGTGTTCTCCATGAGGCTCCGTCACAACGGTGTTGAATGGAGTTGGTGGAAGGATGGGTGCTCAACAGGGTCTGACGTAGCAGAAGCTGTGGGATAAAGGAGTAGCTTCCCAAAACCATGATTTATTACTGTGATTTAATAAAAGAAAAAAGAAAAGAAAGTGCAGCCACTCAAGTGACCAGCCATTCCCACGACTTGCAGTTGTTCACATGTAACAAGGATTGTAGTCTTGCAAATGTGACCAGTTGATACTGTTACAGATATCACCTGAATTTGTAAGACCAAAACCTGCCATTTCTTTTTTTTTTGTAACTGCAAGTTATTGAAAAACTAATTCAAAGTAATTATCAGCATCTGTCTTATCTAAAGGCCTAAAAACTGACCTTAAAGGCTTTCCCCTGGTACATTGATCTTTAACGAACTACTCATATACGAAGAAACTGGTTTCATTAGATATAAGCATCTACTCCGAGCATAATCCTGGAGTAGATGTTAGCACTGTTCTTTTTGGGGGGGAAAGCAGGACCTAGAAGCTGCTTTTCTTCTCTGCAGCCTGTTTCTTTTGGGAAAGTCTCCTGTTAGTTCTGTGCGTTTTGCTGTTGTTTGTTTGCTTTTGTTTCTAAAATTTGGGCCAGCCTTTTTATTAGCTGTGGCACTGTATCCAATCCCCATGGCAGTTTTGGCTTCTAGTCCACTCACACCCTCTGGTGCTGACTAAGTTTGTCATCTGTGGTGTCTGAAAGAAACGCTATGAAAGCAGGAGCCTTCTTTTTAGCAAAAGGTTACTGACACATTGCAATTTTTCTGTAATATCTGTGCTGATAAGCACAGCAGAAGTATATGTGTTTTTTCATTACAGGGTCAGATGACGCAATCACTTTCAGGAAGAAAAACACTCTTGAGAAACTTCTTGCTGGTTCCTTGAGGCAGTTCTGTCAGTGCAGAGACTTGAGCTTTGACCTCTGGAGCATTGCTAGAGTACACGACTGGCTTAGTAGAGCACAGAATATTAAGTAGAACCCATCAGCAAATTTAGGAAATTAATGTAACTTGTAGTTAACTGAGCACCAGGTCTTGGTCATCAAAATGTATTGTTGTTATTCTGTACAGCAGGCCTTCATCTAAGCAGGTGGACATCGTACTTCAAGATGAGTGAAGTGCTTGAGTCTAATTTTTACTCCTCATTCAAATGCCTTCAATTCTTTCCTTCTTAGGAATTGGACTGTTGGGAGAAGGGTAAGGTGGAGTTTTCAGTTCTTACTTTTAGAAAGAAAAGCTAGTTATAGTTCAGTAGGATATCCTTCACCTTTCACTTGTGGTTTTCCTCAGAACGTATGACTATTTAACCATGTCCTTGTTTATCAGATGCGCTGGCAGTCTGTGATGGCTTGTGCACTTATTAGCCAAAAATCAATTTTTACCATTTTTATCACTGAGTGCTTACTCTGCTTCATAGCAGAACTGTTTGTATTTATTTCCAAGCATGTACTTTGTGGGTTTTTTCTCGGTCCTGTGTGTCATCTTACATACACACAGTATTCTCCATGCATTTTGGCCTGGATTTCCCCAGCTGTGTTTCCTGATTTATTTTAGGAGAGTAGTTTACATAGTTCTTGTCTGTGTACATCAGAAAGAGAGGTGAGTTTAACTGGGCTGAATCTTCCTCGGGGTATGTTTCTGGCCAAGTCTCCCTGCTGAGGTGCCTCTCTTCATTGGCATGAGAAGGTGCTTATGCAATTGCTTTGTTTCAGCAAAACAAGTAGGTATAACCTGTTGCGTTGGCGAGTACCGAGGTATCTCAACTTTAGTGTCCCAATCAAATTTTATCTTTGGTAATTTAATTCCAACAACTTTTATTTTTGCCTGTAGTTCCAGGAGTGTGAGCTTCCTTAAGCCTTAGTACTCAATCATGTATTAATATGATACGTCACTGAACGTCTCTCTCTCTGTGGCAGCTGAGATTATCACTGTGTGGTATCATCTATAAGATTGAAAACCTACAAAGCAATTTGAAAGTGATTTAGGATGAAAGTGTGAGAGATGTAGTTCTTGTTTTGCTGTGCAGGTAGAAATTTGGAACAGGCTTACGTTTTCTTACGTGCTTATACAAATGTAGGCAGTGCTAACCTTTCTATTTCTATTTTTTAAATTACATCTTGGTTTGCTACTACTAGAAGTTTATGGTTAAAAATACCAAATTCTACGACTTTCTTACTAAAGAATTCATTTGAGTATACTAACTTGCTGTGTCACATTCTAAAAACAGACAGATTTGGAAAGTCTCAGAAATTGTACAGTTCATCTCCAAAAAGGAACTTAGTATTTCTTTGTGTAGATTTTTTTTTTTTTAATGCCACTTCTGCTGGGGTTGGTGAAAAATAAGTTGTATATGTGGCAATGTTTAGATGTTGACTTTGAAGCAGTGGCTTAGGTAAAATGTTATGTAGTAGTTGAAATTCATGCTCTGCAGAATCATTAGTGCTTTGGTGCAGCTGGTTTGGGCAAAAAATTCTTGGAGCTGGAAAGCTTTAGTACATCTTCAGGGACTCTAAAATAAGGGTTTTTTTAACCTTTGTCCTCTTCAGATTTGTGTTGTAAATGTTTATTTGGATACATGCATGGGCACGCAGATTTGCACACAGACACTACAAACTTCCGTATGCATTTTTATTGCTGGTTGTGCCTGCTTTTGTAGATAAGATACTAGGTCTTAAAAAGTATTTTTAGTTGTAGGAATTAAATAAAGCTTTCTAGGTGATACAGGTTTTTTAGTACAATTAAGTTTTTACTTTTGAGGAACAGGTTTATATGAGCAGTAAAATTTATTCCAGATCTCTTCTTAAGTTTTGTATGCTTTACCACTGAGTTTTAATTTCTCTTGTGAACTGGTACCGAATCACACAGAAATCCTGCACTTGCAGGTCTGTTCTCCCAGTTATTTTCAAACTTTTCCTCTTGCCTTACTCTTTAATTTTTGAAACAGAACTTAATTTTTTTTAGCTTGCCCTTGTGCTCTGCAGACTAGATTTGGGCAACATTATGCTTCATAGAGATTTCCAGAACACTTGTAATCATCTCTTCTTCTCCCCCCGCCCTCCCTTCCTCTCTCAGTTGTCATAGTTCCCTGCTTTTCTTATCTCTCCTTTTACTGCCGCAGCTTTCAGATGATAATTCACAGCTCGAGGAACAGCTGCTGCATAATAGCTGAATGAGACAGCTCCACTTACAGCTGACCTAATGTGAGAATAAATGAAGAAATTTGTGCTTTGCATGTAGGCTTACCTATGGGATCTTTTTTCCAGCTTGGGCGTATTAGGTGTCATCACAGGAAGGTGGACCGTGGATGGCTTCCATAGCTTCCCCTTGCCAGCTGCTCTAGGGGTAGAAATACGCTGGGGGTGGTGGCGCAACGAAGCAAGGTGTTGGAGTTCTTAATGTTTTTCAAGAAGGTCACCTGTTTCTAACTGTGAGTTGCTTTTTTTCCTACCACTTGTTTATTCATGCTCCCATGGCCAAAACTGCCGCAGCCTGCGCACTAGGAACAGGTGGAGCGACACGTTGTATGTGGTCATGCTGCGCTTTGCCAAGCCACCCTGCTCATTTCCTTTCATTTCCTCTGGGTGAGCAAGCCAATGTTCTTGTAATCTTTTGCGCTAGGGGCCCCGGGCCACCAAGCTGAGCTGGAGAGTGTCCTGCCAGTTTAGTACACACAGCCTAGGGGGTACAGCTTATTTTGGGGCTGGCTGGCGAGGTTAGCAGCAGCAGCCCTATCTGTGCTGCACAGATGTCTGTCTGGGCTGCTTGTAAGTGAGCTCCTCAGCTGCTGCAGTTTATGGTGCAGTGCTGTAAAGAAAGCTGTCACCTATTTTTGTCAGACAGATGCTTAAAATGTTAATGTTCACTGAGAATACTGTACCTGTGTATATTCAAGGCACTAGTCTAGCAAGGAAATACTTACTAAGAAAAACCTTTCTATTTTACTCTTAACCAGTACATGAACTTTTCTTACTATGACTGTTAGATACAGCCTTGCTGATGCTCTGGTAGTTTAAGGGTACAAGCAAATTAAGATTGGTAGAAGACACATTTGAAGAAAAAGTGTGTATCTGGAAGCTTGGCTGAACCACCCCCATTTTTTTTTTTTTTTTTTTTCTGCCCTGTCTCCAGTTGTAGACCTTGCCTTATCAGGAGAAATACCTTAATTTAAAAATAATTCCTCCATAACTGGCTTCTGACTTAATGGGCTAGAAGGGGGTGGATAAAATAGTATAAAGGATACTTGAGGCCTTGAAACTGACTGATTTGAGGAAAAGAATGCTGCTGCAGGCTTACTGTATGCCTTAGTCTGCTCTCACCAGGTATATTCTCAACCTTACTTTCTAATTTCCTTTTCCTTTCACTAATTCCTCAGTTAATGTTTTCCCAATTTCAGTAGGTACTGGTTGTTGCAGGGGTATGAGGGACGAGCATTGCTGTGTTAGTATTATTTCCTTATTTCTATTAGATCACTAACATCATTTGAACAGAAGTCTCCATCCACTCAGGGTTAGTGGTTTAGATGACTTAAAATGACCTGAAAGTATTACCATGGCCATTTTGGATGTGATGGAGTTTAAACAGATGCATGCAGAGGTCAGTCTTGATTTAAAATGAGAGGATGGATTTGGTAGTTGAACAACTATATGTGGATGAAACGGATCTCTAAGGCATTTTGTCTGGTGTTTTAAGAAATATCAATGATGGAAAAATCAATATGGCTCATATGAAATGAATTTAAAAACTGGCTAATTAATAGGCTTTAATACAATTACAAATGTGGAATGACCATCCAATGTACACCTTGCTATAGGGGATTTGCTGCCATTGGTACTCAACCATGTTATTTAACATTTCACTAATGACCTGGAAGAGGTCATAAAATTGTTATCAATAAAGTTTGCAGCCAGTTGAAATCCTAGGGGCAAAAAATGCAGGCATAATTATGGAAAGCCAGGCCTTGTATATTGGGAATTGGTGGAGGGTGTTGAAAAGGAAGCCAGAATCTGTGGGTCAGGGTAGGCAATCAACAGGCTTTGGCAGTCAGTGTCCTGTGACCGAAAGGGCCAGCGTGCTCTTGAGTGTGTGTGTAGTGTTAAGATCACATAAGACCCCTTGCCAGACCTTGGTCTGGTCTCCTTCTAGAATACAGTATCTGCCTGGGATATTGATGTGTCAGACGTTGAAATCCAGGAGAGAACAGAAGAATGTGAGAAAGATGTTAAAAGAACAGGAAAACAGGCAGATAGTAAGAGGCATACGGGGATGAGCCTGCTAAGCTTTATGTTCATTGATTCCCAGCTAACTATTTATAAATTGCAAAGTGTTCCCAATGTAAGGCTCTTAATGTAGTCCTGGTCTGTCTTTATTCAATAGGTGTGCTTTATGTTAATGCTTCTATAAGACATATCTGCAGGTGGTCAATTCTGTGGAATTTAAAACCAAAGGTATTTTATTTAAATAGTTTGTTCAAAAGGTTTGGCTTGACTGGGTCCTCATCTGATGTGATTTATGAAGGTTTTATACTCGCATCCTGACTAATGTTTTATCTGACTGTCTTGGTGGAAGATACAGATTGGATGAACAAGAGGGTAAACTTCATCACAGGTGTAGAGTTGAGAATGTTGTTTGCCTGAAAAGCAAGGGTGTATTGGAAATATTTTTTCCACAGAGCCTTGTTTAATGTCTATTTATGCCTGTCACATAATGTTTAAAAGACATCTCAATATTTCTAAGGTAATATCTTTCTGAGTGTTTGCATTTTTAGGTTTTAAGAGGTGTTGTAAGCATGTGCAAATTTGATTCACATTGTGCTTCTGACATGATTTGAAAAGTGGATTGTGCTAGTATTAGAGAAGATAATTTAGCATGCAGACCTTGTGTATGTGGTAATAGTTTGCCATATAAAATTAACTTTGCTTGATACTTGGATCTCAAAATTCAGCCTTGATTCTTGCAGTCGCAGAATTGGGGATATTGTATGGGGGGGATGTTTGTCATCCGGTGACATTGAATAGGGAAGTTACTGAATGACTCTTTCTCACATCAACATATGATGTGTAAAGAGTCAGTACTCACAGTTGATCTGTCCGTAAATACCAGAATGAAGATGGTAGTCCACATGCAAGTCAGACTTCTCTCTAAGCCTGGAGCAGACTGTTTTCTCTGGCAGTCCCATGGAAGCTCCTCTTAAAGCATCTTAATGCTTTTACTCATGTCAGAGAGAGTTTTCAAACATATTGTGAAATGAGCAAACCTCCACTAAGATAGAAGAAGGGTATGAGTGTTTGGTGGGTTTTTTTGTTGTGTGGGTTTGTGGGGTTTTTTTTGTTTGGTTTGGTTTTTTTGAAACAAGGTTTTTATAATCAAGTAGTTGAGCTCATAACGAGTTAGCCTCAAAACTTTAGAGCACCTGAGCTTTCTTCCTCACTTTTTATCTCTCTAGATTAGTTTATGCTTAAACATTTGTTAAGTCAGGAGAAAATCTCTCTGGAGGGTGTCGTGTCCCCGTCCCCCTCTATCAAGTGCTACTAATGAACATACTGGCCATAAGCGTGCTGAGGGTGGCTTCCTGTCAGAATTGCTTTATGTAAAATCGCAAGGAAGCAAATGTTTCTCGTATCCTCCCATTGTGTGGTTTCCTGTGAAGTAGCAGACTGGATGCATGTCCTGGATACAGGCTTTTTTAATGGCACTATACGTGTTGGGATGATCCAATCAAATCACTCTTGGTATCCCCTATAGTCTTGGTGTAGCAGGAAACGAGGCTTCCTCGCATCCTGTTGTTCTGCAGTTAGCCTGACTTTGGAGAGCTCTTGGCTCTAGCAGAATCCAGAATGAAGGTGAGCTTAAAGTGGATTTAGGTTTTTTTGTTTTGTTTTTTAAATTTTTGTAAGTTAAGCTATAGTTTCTAACTTTTTTCTTAAACATTCCTTTTTTTAACAGTCCTTTCTCTCCCCTGTAGTACCTTTCTGATCCAGTTCTGGTGTCTGCACAAATGCCTGTGTCTCTTGTATTTCTTTTTTTTGGGATCAGAGCCATTATTTTGAGTCTATTCATACTTTCCATTTGCTTGTTTAAAAGCTACTGCCATAAGCATATAGCTAACAATGAAAATTTTACACCACTCCTGATGCTTTCTTGTTCCCTAACAGCTTTATTATTTCAGCCCCCCACCCCCTCCCCGAGCAGTGGTTAAGCTATCTCCAGTCTGGGTTTGCTTTTGTGTTCTGCTGTTACCTTATTGGTATCTTTTCTCATCTCTATTATAAATTATGCTATTAATAAAACTGAACATATTTTTAGTCTCTTTGTGTAAAATCAGATAACTTATTTGCTTAGTGTCTTTTATTGTGCACATAGTTTTAAAATATTTTCTCATGTTTCAGGAAAAACCCTACAAAATTCACATCTAGGCAATTCTCTGGTCCCTCTCCTTGCTCCTTACAGCTTAAAATAAAAAAGAGTAGTATTTACATTTTCTGTAGCCCAGTGAAACTTGGTGAAATAGTTATTTGATTTATTTTATGTAAGTGATAACTGCTTGGAGTATATTAGTGTTTGTCTCCACTTTATTTTGTGTCTGTTTTGTGGCATTGCTCTTCTGAGCTGTATATGTACTCCCTGAGCTTGAGAGATGTCAGCACCTGTACAGCTGAGGTAGAACTGCTGCTCGCTGGGACCAGAGATGATCTTCAGTCTGAGGGGAAAAAATGTGCATGTTAACATATGCAAGTACCTCAAATGCTGTGAATGCTTTTGGGAGATTTTTTTCCTTACTGAATAATACTGTCATTAAACATTTCCCAAATCTGCTCTACCTTTGTTAGTGGATCACATAACCAGTCACAACCGGTCTGGCAGTCCCTTCTGTGGTTACTTTAGGTAGCTTTCATGAAAATTTTCACTTCTCTTGGGTTTAACCAGCCTCCCTGTTTCTCCTTCCAGCCTTCCTTTGTCCCTTCCTCTCTTGTCCCCTGGGAATATGGGTTTTTCCTCTCCTGCCTCTGAAGGCTGCTTTCTGGGGTACAGGCTTTCTGATGGTGCCGGTGGGATGGGTCCGTTATCAGGAAAATAAACAGGTTTTTGTTGACTTTTTAGATAAAAGCAGCTATGCTGCGGGGAAACTGAATCTCTTTCTGTTTCTTAAATCAGTTGGAACAACTGTAATAGCTGTCTTATTGTCCTCTTTCTAGTCTTGCACAAGGGAATACTGTGACTCCTTTCAACCTATGCAGAATCTATTGCGAGAGCTGTTTCCATGAGACTTTGGATGAGTGTTTCCATTACCTCAGGCGAATATTATGGGTCTTTTTTTTTTTTTAATCTTCTCTTTTCCCCCTGAAAATCCAGATGTTTAATGTCATCACCCAGTGCTTGAAAGTTACTGCAGTGTTTTCTACAAGGTAGTTTGAGATTTGGATCTCTTTCCCACGGTTAAAAAATAAAAATAAAATAACCCCCAGCTTTCATCCCTCCCCTTCCCAAACCTCATTCTCCATCTAAGCTATCCAGCAACTTCACTCTTTGTAAAATTAATTTATTTTCAGGAATGCTGCCTTCCTCTGTGTCTTGTAGAATAAAGAGATAGCATGCATGTTGTTGTAGTAATTTAAAAAATATTTTACGAAAATCAGGTACAATGCCTGTGAGCTGCTACAGAAAAAGGAGAGTATGCCAAGAGTAATGGTACCCAGTAACTTTTTTGGCCAAACTGTCTGAGGAAAGCTGCTCTCTTTTGATAATTATGTTTCATTCAACTTTCCTGTAATTTATATGACACTTTGTATTTTTAGCTTATATGTTCTTCATTTTTTCTCAAATCCAGCTGTTTCTATATTCTCTTTCTATTTAAAAACGAGTTGGGTTCCCCCCTGCCCCCCCCCCCCCAAAAAAAAAAAAAAAAAAACAAGGGAAAAAACCCCACAGTTTTACTGGTCCATGACAGCCACTGAACAACTGACACCTTGATCAGGCAATAGCTTCTACAGTCATGCTTGCATGATAGCATAGAAATGCTTAGTTTAAAGGCTTGTTTCTATGACTTACTGTATGTTCTTTTGTTTTCAGACTTTTGATGCAAATGACCTGTATCAGGGACAGAATTTCAGCAAAGTTCTCAGCTCTCTCGTGGCTTTAAATAAGGTGACTGCAGGTAAGTAGATTCTGGTATGTCCTGGTGCTTGTTTACCTTACCTTCAACTTACATCAATGTATATTTATACCTGTTGCTATACTCATGATAAAATGAACATGTGCAGTGTTTTAGAAGAGTTTCTTTGTTGCAGTTTGTTGTTATGACTTTGGCAGTGGCCTCTCTGGATTCTCTCCTCTTCTGCAGAAGGAAGCTTTGCAGTGGAGCGAAGGCTGAGCCTTTTAGCTAGCAAGAATTCTTAGAAAAGGGCCCCATCTTTTTTTCCTTTTTCCTTTTTTCAGTTTGAAATACTAAAAGTTGACTTTTGCCTCTGTCATTCCCATGTTTGAACACTTTTGTCAATGTTTTGTTGTGTTGTCACCCCGCTCCCTCATTCCCCAGCACCATCCTTTCTTGACAGTAACAAAAGGATAGCCAACATCTCTGATCCCTTAATCCACGCATGTTTCACTTAGGTAGCAGCTAGAAGTTACAAACCACCTACCTCAAATTCTATGGGAGGGAAGAGAGTGCTGTAGAAATAGCACACAGGTGAGAGGTGTCCATGCTTTGTTGTAGGGTGAGGCTGTACTAAACAATGTCAGCTGGACCCTGGAACAGTCAAGAAATGTTAATATCGGTGGCCCTTTTTGCTGCTCTATGCTGGGGTTTTACATTGCCAGCAACAAGTTCCAGTAATGGTCATCAGGTTAGAGTCTGGTGAGAGATGATTATTTAAAAATGGACCATGCTAGTAAATTTTTATGTGGGGAGGAAAAGGAAGCTGATAGAAAAGTCAGTGGTGGATCAGTGTTACTTTGTTTAATAATAATATGATAAGTATCTTGTCACTTTTATAATACTCCTCTGGTCCATTACAACAGATTTTTTTTTTTGTGTGTGTGTGGCATTTTTTTTCTTACTTGCATCAGAAAACACCCCTTAGGAATGAGTTTTACAACCAAATTCTTAGTTCTAATGAATGGGCATGGAGTAATACTATTGGCGACTTTGTAGCTGCTTACACTAGTTGAAGATACTGCCTTTCATCTTAACTGCAAGTGCAAATGTAAACCATTTCAATACATCTTTAAAGCTGCTGTACACTGACTGTAGCTGTCTTTAAAGGGGAGGAAAAGTGTGGCTGTTTGGTCTGGGCATCAATAGATTAATACCCACATCAAAAAGCCACAATTGCAGCTGGCCTTAGAAAGGACACAGGCTGATCCTTTTCAGGCGGGGTGGTGGTGGGATGGAAATCAAAAATCAAAACCACATGTGAACTGTGGTGTTGCCTCATTCCTAGGAGCAAGCAGAGCTGCATAAATCTTCCTGACCAACTGTTTTTCCAGTTTTCTTTAATTGGGTGACTATGTAGAAGGCATTTTAGACTTTATCTCCCTGCTCTAGTACTGGAAGATGGCTTTCAGATCCCCATCTGGGTCTGCAAGAATTTCAGGTATACCTGTGTTCACACTCCATCAAATTCTTTAAGTTCAGGAGGGGTAGGATCAAGGTACCAGTTGCTGTTCATAGACAGATAAGGGGAGAGGAACTGGTATAGGGAAGCTGAGATGATGGTGGAGAAGAAGAAAGGGTGTTACAAACCCTTGAAGTCTTTGGATGGATGGGTAGAAGTGTGAAGC
The DNA here is from genome assembly GCF_000690835.1 of Fulmarus glacialis. NCBI lineage: Eukaryota > Metazoa > Chordata > Aves > Procellariiformes > Procellariidae > Fulmarus > Fulmarus glacialis. The sequence continues at coordinate 36,294 of NW_009211095.1, forward strand.
TTCTGTGAAATCTACCAATTAATATTTGTCAAACGTGCACATTCTGTTGCCAGTCAACAGAGTTTTTAGCAGCAGAGTTGAATTCTTTTCTGACAATAGTCCCATTGAGAAATTCATTGAACATATTTATTTGGTATTTTAATGGAAACTTTAATGGATACATGGGGTCTGCAAGCCTTTTAAAGTCTATAAAAAGTTCAAATTAATTTAAAAGTATTCAGATATTATTGGTAACAATATTTGCAATTTGCGTGTGGTTTGTTTGTAATAATTTTCCTTCTTTTCAGCTCAGACCCATGCAGTTTCTAATTCAAGCCTCAAAAGGTGCTCTTGTGTTGGTGTGTTAGACCTGCTGTTGTGAACTAGAAAATTTCAGGAATCAGGCCACACTTAAACAATTTCCAAGTAGTGTGTTTTAGGGTTGCCTAGAGGCTGGACCACACTGCCATGAATAAACCTGATCCTGTTTTCCTAGGTGAACTGTGTCAAGGTGTAATGCTGGATTTGGTGGTGTGTCTGTTCTTCTACTTGATTGCAGATAGGAAACATAGCAAACTGGACATGGAGATGCTTCAGATTACTTACAATCCTTAAGTTCTATTAGTTACTGATGGTTACAGCAACTTTAAAGTTTTTGGGAGCATTACAATTAGCCATAAAGTTATGATTTACAAACGAAGCCCATGATCTAGTCCCATTTCTCTCCCGGCCGTCTGTGAAAACAAAGATGTAAGTTCTTTCTGTAATGGACTATAATCACCAGTGTTTATATTTATACAATGGCCTTCAAATGCTTTTAGGAAAGCAGGCTCACAAAATGTGAGGTCTTTTATGACTTCAATGTGTAACGATACTATCCATACAAAATATGCAACTTAATATGAATAATTATAATATTGCACTACTTGGCTAGGGTGTGTATATTTGTAGTTTTTTTTGAAGGATAGTGATTTTTGAAGGATGACAAAGACTATTTAAAAAGAAGTACCCGAGGAAGGTGTTCTCTGCTCAGTCACTGAGGACTTGGAGCATCCTTTGTCAACACTTTTTCCTTCTGTGTTCATGTCCATCTAAAACCCTTTCCCTCCTCCTGCATCTTGGCTGCTGTTAGATGCCGTGCTGAAGTTGAAAGGCTTTCCAGTTAAGATGAATCGAATTCTCCCTTCAGGTTTGACATGGAACAGCAGATGTGTTTTGTTCACCAGTCTCCTCATGGGACTGCACCTGTGTGTATTTCCCTGTGACCAAAAATAACTAGGATTGCATAATCGTTGTCTGCTTTAGTCTGAAAGTAACTGAGAGACTGTAGTTGTGTGTGCACACCTCTGATGGAGGTAGAGTGTTGGAAGCAAAGCAGACTACTAGGGAAGAGAGTAACAGAGGCATAAAAACCAGGAGAGCAGTTGGGATGCTCATGTAGTCTAGTGAAAACATCTAAGTTTGGGACAGAAAATACTGCATTGCTTTTGGGGCTCCTTGAAGCTCAGATGCTCACTGAATGATTTCCTTGTATGTGGGAAAACATGAGGAAAAGGAATGACTTGCCATACTCGTGCAAAGGAGCAATGTTTGTCTGCTGTAACATGTCAGCTCTGCAAGGGCCCTGGGAGCATCTCCCTCCTGGGGGTTTGTCTGTGAGGGCTGGGGGAGCTGGTGCAGCCAGGAGCAGCCCCCATCCCACCATAACGCTGGGGAGAGGCTTCCAGCAGCGCTGCGGGAGACCATGGCCAGCACTGACCCCGGCCCTTAGGAGCCGCTTTCGGTGGAGCCTGTCCCCTGTCTGGCTGTGGCCTGCTAATCCGCATGAGGACACCCCACCCGTGGGTGGGCCAACACCCCATCCCCAGGCAGGTGCCCAATGTCTGGGGCTGGGGCTGCCCCGGTGCCCCAGCTGCCCCGCTCCTGGCTGGGGCAGTGGGATGAGCCCTGGCCTGCCACCCCCTCGATGTCTCCCGATCCACAGGGAGCCCGGCGGCACCCTGACAGCACGTAACACTGCCCTTCAGATGAACATCTCTCAAATGGGTGTGCTTCTCGGAGTAGAGACAAATGAAAGAGAGGAGAGGTTTTGGGGGGGGTGCTGTTTTTATCGAGCAAGCAGCTTTCTTCCTTTCTACTGCTCCTATCCCTCCCCCTCCCTCCAAAGAAGAAGAAATAGCTTAGTTGGCAAAAAAGGGACGAGACAAAGGAACGTAGGAAAAAAGACAGTGGAAGGAATGTTTTAATTGAGAAAGAGATGGTGGTGGTGGGGGAAGAGCTAAGAAACAGATGTGGCTGGCTTTACTTCAAGCAAGTTTTATGCATTCAAAATTCTTGGCCACTAGCTAAAATTATGCTGGTTAATTACCTTTAAACAGACTGGTAGTGAGTAGGAATGGAGAAATACAACCCTACCCTCCTCTTCCTAAACAGCTCTAATTGTTTTCCTGTCTGTGTGGGTAAGAAACTGCCAGTGTCTCAGATTTCAGATCATTTATTGCTATTTTTTTTTAATCTTGAATTATTGAACAGCTACAGATACATCAAATCTGCTTTAAGCACATGAGTTTTACAGAAGTAAGCAGAAGTTATATGCAGATTTCTCAAATTCTAGTATTTACTTTCTTTTTCCCTCCTACAGACATAGGGCTGGGCAGTGACTCTGTATGCGCACGTCCCTCATCTCATCGGATAAAATCTTTTGATTCTCTGGGATCCCAGTCTTTACACAGTAGAACTTCAAAACTGTTTCAGGGACAATATCGGAGTTTGGTAAGTTCTAGAAGAAATTAAACATGCTGTGGTGTGATTTTTTTTTTTTTTTTTTTTCTTTCAGCAAGATTATAAGTAAACAATAGTGTAGCAAAGTAACTGTTTCCTCTTTCTCACCTCTGTATTTCAAGCCTGTGACATTCTATTTTTGCAGCTTTTCTTACGATGTTCCAAAATACATGCAGCTTTCTGTGAACTTCTAATTATTTTTTTCCTCTCTTACCACTCCATGTTGTCTGCATACACAGTATCTTACTGGATTTATTTCTTACTTTTCAGTATAAGGACTTGCTTTTTCAAAGGCAAAAATCTCATTTTCTCCATGACTGTGAGTTTAGGGATGATGATTGAAGGATATTCAAACCTCAGCAACGGTGGTACCTTTAATGTTGGCAGTATTGGTAGTTATTTCCTGTTTTCTGTTATGTTTCAAGGTGAATCCTTCAACGAGCCTTCAGGTAACTGAGTGGTATGGGCAGTTGTTTTACAGTACAGCTGAAATCAGGATGGAGTGCTGTATTGAAACTAACTATGATGAAAGGTGCTTTTAGTGACTAAAAGGTTTGCAAGGAGGGTTCAGATCCCTACTGTAAACTGCTTTTTCCATGCTTGAAGGAGGCTGTTTTGAACTATGTGATGATTGCTACGTGAAACTTTAAACACAGTGCTCTTCTTAAGCTTTCTTAGGTGTGGTTTGATGTGTTTTCTCTAGTAGCAGAGCCCTTGCAAGTTCTTGCCCTAGGCCACTAATTCCAGCTCCCACTCTGCTGTTCACCACCCACTTAGTTCTGTTGATGCAACTGTTTGTGGGATTAGCTGTTAGCTGGATTACTGAAGTAATCAGAGTTTTAAGTACTTCTATCACTTTGGTGATCTGAGCGGCTCTGCAGAATGTTGCAAAGGGGCAGAGAAGTGCGAGGAGGGAAAGAAAGCTAGTGGCCAAAACCTGGGATATTCTTAGTTTGGTTTTGCTGCTGTAGATGATCAGTTTGGAACTGTTCTCACCAAATTTGTGCTCAGTTTCCTCTACTGGAGAGCCATCATGGCAGAGTAAAGGGACTGTAGTTGGTGTCACTGTACAGTGTTGCTGCTCATTTTGTGGCTTTTTACCGTTTACTAAGGCAAAACTTTTTCTTGAGCAGTCATAGAGGATGAAAGCACATGATGTGCAAGCAGAGGACTAAGGCAGAGGCACTTGTTTGAAAATGTGCTGATCTAATTGTCAGACATTGTGAATTGCCATATCCTGGGGCTTTCTGCATGTTTTCAGAGTTGTGTTGCCTTCATTTTCTTACAGTTTCTCAGCCACTAAAAGTCTGATTGTTAAATTGATTTATGATACAATAACATGACTGCTGTGGATATGAATTAAGCTGACATGTTATATGATCCCAGTGACATTACGTAGTACGTCTTTTAATCATCTCATCTATATAGACAACATGTAGGTGAAATTCTGCTACCTGGATAGCTGACTAGGATTGCTTACACAGTCATTTTCTCACTAAGTTATTTTTTGGTAATGCAGGTATTGATCCTTCCTTATGATAGAGACAGACGTGATTTGTAGTCCTGTTCTCTCAGTTCCAGTGCAATGGATTGTATCTGGATTATTTAAAGCTGTCCAGTTATTTAGCTTTTTTTAGCATAAAAGTTTGTCCTAACTCTCATGAAATGCTTAAATGATGCAGATATTCAAAATTGACATCCAAGAACAAAATGCCGAATATGAACATCATTAATTTGAAAGACTTCTAAGAAGTAGCTATTAACATTTAGTTGTTACGATAGAGCGATAATCTGCCTTCACATCTGTGATAGGGGATGAGCATATATATATATATATATATATGGATGGACAGCTGCAAGTCTGACATGCTGCAGACTTGCAGCTTTGCTAAACTTGAGGCAAATGATTTGTGAGTACTTATTCAATGTAAATTGCGTAACTGTTTCATGGGTTTTGTGGAAGAATGCTGTCCTTCTCCATTGGCAGGCCATGGAGACTTGCACATTCAGGTGTGGAACCTTCCAACCTGATCTGTTACGGGGGTCGGGGGAAGTTTTAAGCTGCAAACTCTTTATTTATATCCAGAATTCAATTAAGTCCAACTCAGTTCTGCCCTCTTCCCAGCTGGGAAAGTTTTAGAAAAAAAACTCTCTAATGTAAAGCTGTTGTTTCTTTGTAGTTGCCAAAGGCAGTTCCAATTTATGCTATATATAGAAAACAGAATTTGATTTTTTTGGGGGGAGTGAGAATGATTCTCATTTTAGCTCTGTTACCCCCTTCTTATTTGAAGGGGCTGTAGTAAGACGATATACTCCCTGGACTGATACAAATCCATAGATTAAAAATGACAGAAATGCTGGAAATGGCAAATCATCCCTTACAAATGCTTAGAGTAAAAACATGTGGGGAGTGTTGTGTGTGGAGGAGAGGCTATTTCCATTTTATGGATACTCCTGTTTTGTTCATGGAATAATTGTTTAAATCTCTAACGTGATCTTTTTGTTCTTTTTATTCTTGCTTACTAGGACATGACAGATAACAGCAACCATCAGTTGGTGGTGAGAGCAAAATTTAATTTTCAACAGACAAATGAAGATGAACTTTCTTTTTCAAAAGGCGATATTATTCATGTTACAAGAGTAGAAGAAGGAGGCTGGTGGGAAGGAACTCTAAATGGCAAAACAGGGTGGTTTCCAAGTAACTACGTACGAGAAATAAAATCAAATGGTGAGTTTTGAAGGAGAGCATATTTGTACAAATTCTTGCTTTGGGTAGAGGTTGATAGTTGGTTGATTCATTAAAAATTGTAATGCTTTTTGTTTAAGCTTGACTGTATTTACTGAACTTCATTCACAATAATCATTAATACTCAGGAACTCATACTCCCCCACCCCAGTTCGCTATATAGAGTGGTCTAGGAGTTTTGAATTAACAGTAAGCATGCAGAAAATTCCCCCATTCTGTTACTTGTCTGTCTGTCTCTGTCACAGTTGGGCTGCTCTGACTTCCTCAGTCTAAATTCCTAGAATGCTGGATTTTGGCTCTGACGTACTTTGAATTGGTGCTTTGGGTTTAAATAGTGAGAAGTTTCCTGCAAATCTCTTTAATAACAACAAAACCAAACCAAAACAAACCCCCTGAAACCAACAACAAACTACAGCAAAAAAAATCTCTAAACATGTCCCATTACTTAAAGGCAAACAAACTCAGGAAAAATCCCCAATTCTACCAAATTCTACTAAAAGTTAGTGACAGTTTTTGAAAGATAATGTGTTTGTGATTTTTCTTTATTGTTCATGTGCCTTCAACTTTTCTTTATACAGGCTTCACTCTTCCACTGAAGTTTTATTTTGAACTTCATACACTGAAAGTGCCTTCTGTAAATGTCATCTTCATGACTGAATATCAGAACTAACATTGCTTTTTAATCCACCAGGACCTTGACGTGGGTGACATCTTCTCTCTCTGTCTCTCTCTCCGTTTTAAACACACATCTTTTGGGCCATGCTAAAATCATTGGCATGACTTTTTTTTTTTTTTTTAGGTAGCCATACAGTTGCGTGATTGCAAACTGAAGTTGTGGGGGTAAAACTCCATTTTTAAACTTACTCTTTCTCCTCCACTTGCATCCTCTTATTTTCTTCCTTGATTTGCTCTCTACAGTCTGTTTTTGCAGAATGCTAGAGTCTTAGATCTGTGACTCCGTTGTCATTTTCAACTAGATCCTCTTAGGCATAGTCATGATGTAAGACTTAACTTTAATATTCTTCAGAGATCTCTCAGATGCAGCTTATCCTAAAAAACAATTCCTGAAGCCTATTTTTTCTTGTCTGTAGTGTTGTAGCAGTCTCTCTCAGCCATCATGACTATCTCGTCCCATCATTATTCATTTAAAATATTGCTGCAGAAGTCTTGTTTAGATTTCATCAGTTTTGATCTCCTCTGACTCCTGAGACTGGAACCTGGGTCAGCAGTTAGGCTCCAGAGTGAAAGTAGTTTTTAACAGTGAACATATGAGAACCAAAAGTTGCCAGCAACTGAAATTAAGGTTGGTTTTGTTTTTTTAAGAATACTTCACTTGGGTAAAGTAACTCTCCTAAACAGGAAAACCAGCAAGCTGTGGGGCCGACGTTAGTACCAAGTGCAGTTTGATTCTTGCCAGTCCTTGCAACCCTGTCCCATTCCTGGGGGCTGAGATGAACTGCTTCTAGTCCCTGGTTTAACTTTCACTTCTCACCATCAGAAAAGTTTTATGCTAAGCTCTTCTTTTCCCTTTGCTGTATAGGTATGTTCCCTGTGCTATAAGGGCTTGCTCCTTCTGGCTTCTGCGAGACCTCTTGCACTCTTGGAGTGTTCTCGCATATGTTCAGTTGCTTCTATGGAAGGGAGTATGTGCCTGCGCCTTTCTCTTTCTCAGGCAGTTGAGTTCATTGCTTTTGTTTTATGTGCATTTACTGACTATTACGAAGTTAAAAAGACTGACCTGTAGCTCTCTAGCTTTCTCTGTTCTTCTCCTCCTTTTTAAAGACAATTACTGTGTTTGGCCTTTTCCAGTACTTTATGGAACTTCACTTATCCTCTGTGGTTTCAAACATGGATGTAGTTAGTTCTCTTACTGCCAGATCAGCACAGCAGGTACTGTTTAATTTATCAAAATACTAGTTTTAACCTGCTTTTATGCCTTTGTAGGTATGTGTTTGAATTGTCTGAAGTTGACCTTTTTATAATGAGGATGGGCGGGTGGTAGAAGGAAGCATGGCATATTAAGAGCTTCTTGATGTCTGTTAATAACTCTTCTTCCCTATTGAGTTGCAGATCAGCTTTCCCCCTTGATGTATGTATGCTGCGGAATGTTTTGTTGCTGCTACCTTTATGTCCATGTTAGTTGTATTTCAACTGGTGACCTGACTACTTCTAGTTACTTTTGCTTCTTTTTGTGTAGGTCACTGTAGTATTTGTGATATTTGATCATGTCAATTTGCATCTACTTTTCCTGGTCTTTCTTTGACATGCCCCTAATTTTTAAAGGACTTGTCGTTCTTGTGAGCCTTTTCTCCTTACATTGTCACTAGTGGGAATCCTTTTTTTACCCTTATTTTTAAGTTTACTGAATTCTTCTTACTTCAAGTTTATTGTTCTCATTTTGCTGCTCTCTTTCTCTCTCTTTTTTGTTTTCCTTCTTTCCCTTTTCTTGGTTGTTTCCATGGAATTTGTTATGAACATTTCTATTCTCAACTGATTTCTACTTTGTGGGTAATGTTGAAGGTGCTAGAGAGAGGGCTTTTCTGTAATTCTCCTCCCTTCTGTATCAGAGCTCATTGCCACTGTGTCCTGAGGCTGGACTTCCTTTGTTCTGCTGTCCTTGTTGAAACAGCGATGTAGTGCCGTTTACCACGAAGCTCTGAAGTTAGATGAATGGCTCTGATGGGTGTTAGTGGCAAGTTTCATCTAAGTTATATGTATGGGTTGACAGTCTCTGTGGCACTCCTGTGCCCCTGCTCATTTTTGCTAGTCTTCATTAGACTGGTTGACATTTCTTGAGTTGATAATCTTTCACTATCCGTTTTTCTTGACTTCCTGGCAACTATATATACCTCACTTCAAGATTTTCCTAATTCAGAAATGTTTTAAGTGCCTTCATGCTTTGAGCATGCGGTTAAAAAACAAAAGTGCTTTTTTTTTTTTCCCCTGATGGATTTTAAAATGAGCTAGTAGAACTTGCTGTCTTGCAAGCTCACATTCAAAATGTGTTTTCTGTCAGTGGTATAATGAATTGATTTAAAGATCAGGGTAGGATTGTTGAAATACTTGCTCTTGATTAAGGTCTCTTTATGAACAAAATGTTCATCCTGGACATCTAATCGGGCTTCAAAATACTCTGTAAAATGTTCTGGCCTTGACAGTATGACTCCACCCTTCTTTCTTCTCAAATGTGGCTGAAAATACTGCAACTAGTTAGAAATTCTGTACAGGCAATGCTATGTGTTATCATTTTTGATGATGCATTATTTGGAGAGCTCCTGGGAAATGGTGGGTTTGATGAAATAAATGCCTTCAGTCTGCTGTAACCTGACTTCAGCAAACTGGGTAACAGAAGAAAGGAAGGAAGTTCTTTATGTGTGGTTTTGTTTTAATTAATACAATTCATAGACATTAGATGTTTAGATAAATGGATTTTTGTTCTAAATTAAAATATTCTCTAATGTCAGATAACTGTATGTTTGTAATCTTAGCTTGTACGGTTGCTCTGAAGTTAGATATTCAAGGAAAGGAAGAAAGAGCTAGAAGGAGAACCTGAAAAATACGGGATAATCTGAAATTATGATATAACAGTAGTTGTCTTTCCTGAGCGGGAATTCAGAATACTGACGGTATGAAAGAGTTGCCATGAAGGGAATGAATGCTCAAATTTGATGTGCAGCTTAGTAATGGGAACTGCCTTTACCCACATTGCTTTCTTAAAGATTTTGGAAGAAAAGGAAATTACATTACATATACTGCACAAGCAGAGCATGTTACATGATAAGGTATCTCAGAGTAGCTAAAACATGGCGAAGCTGTGCCTGTGTTTACTATGTTGTGACTTGTTTGCTTAGCTGTACCAGAATGATTAGTGTTAGCACAGAATGCTAATACATGTATGCATGTTTATAGGAAAGATACTGAAATTACTGAGCAAAGCATAGCATTTAGTTTTCTTAGGCTGGATGATGACTCTGTAAATTTTGGTGAAATAAATTTGATTGAGATGTAAAATGGTTTTTATTTTGCTTTATAAGTGTTATTCTCTCTCTCCTGCCCCGCCCTGCCCTGAGAATTTGTTTGCTATTGTAGTACTTATGATGAAACTTACAAATAGAAGATTTAAAAAAAAAAAAAAAAAAAAGAAAGAGTAGTTTCTTTTCAGGTATGTGCCTATATTGTAAGGATCAAAAAGATGGTCCATTTCTCTCTCCCTCCCTCCCTGGGCACATGTTTTCATTTCCCTTTTAAAACCTTGTAACATCTTGCCTTTTTTTAATGTTCTTTGATCACTAGTCAGGAAGTACTTTGAAGTGAGAGGACTTTATTTTCATCTTGCCATACTGTTACACATAACACAGGGTAAAAGATTTATACTGTGGAAATTTGTTAGATATTTGACAGTGTGGCCTTATTGAGTTTTTTTTTTATTATATAAAACGGAGCAGGGAGGGGTGAAGGTGTAGGTGGAGTCTTGTCTCTTACGCCGCTGCTTCTGTCTTGCACAGTAGAGAGGTTTGGAGACTTCATTTTGGGAGTTCCCTTGTGATCAAGAGAATAGGGGTTAGCCAGAATGGGATGTGCTTGCTTAGCTACTGTTAGATGTTAATCAGATTTTAAAAAAATCACATGGTCACTTGCTGGGTTTCATCAAAGTGTAATCCATTTAAATGGCATGAGATTATGCAGAAGGGAATATAGCTTTGAAAAATGACATTTGATATGTCACAAACTTTATTCTAATTCTCAAAGAAATTAATGTGTCATTACTGTCCTAGCCTCTCTTCCGTTATGCTTTCTTGACAGTTATTGTTAGTATCAGGCCTAGTGCAAATTACAGTGTTAGTGGTTCTTCTGGTTGGATGTTTTAAAAAAAAAAAAAAAAATCTGTGGGAAAAGGCCAGAGTGTAGTGGAAGAGTAGAGTATCTGCTGTTCCCATCCTGTGGTGCATGAAGGAAGGACAGATACAATTTTAACTTCGAAAAAAAAGAAAAGAAAAAAAGAAAAAGCCACCAAGAATGCTAGTTTTCCTCTCCCCAACCATGTACACTTGGAGGGGTATTTTGTTCTCTTGTGTTATTCTACAGGCATAAATAGAATAGAGGTTGGGACCGGTGAATACTACTAGGGAAGAAGCATTGGTAGTGTCCACATTGCAGAGTGGAGCACGTTAAGCCAGCTTGAGAACTGGGAACAAGTTTAGGACTGCCCTCCTGGTGTTGGACTTGAACCGATTAGTCTAGAGAGACAGAGCTTGCTTGTAGCACTTCACTAATAGGGACCACATAGCTTTTGGTGTCCCAGTTGGCACATCTTTCCTCTTGTACTATAGCGTGAAATAGACCAAATCGGGTCTTTGCATCTAGAATATGCACCATAGCCTAGTAATGGCAGAAACACACAGTCATATTCTTGCAGCAGTAGGGTTGAAATGCTTTAGTAAAGTATGTCCTGAAGGAGTGCTTTGCGGAGTAGTATGAAGTAGACTGTTGCATGAAAACAAATATGACATAAACTGGAGACATGACAGAAGAGAGAGAGGAGAGAATGTGAAAATGACAAGTAATTTGAAGGCAAGTAAAAGAAATACTTGCATGTAAATGAAAAGAGAGTGAAACAAAACATTGGGAAGGATTGGGTAAATTGTCCTTTTACAGTCACTTAGAAAGGCAGATGTTTGTAAAGGATAAGATAAATTCATTTTGGAGAGTTCGTGTCATCTTATGTACTACTTAGGGAAAGGTTACAGAAGCAGCTGCTCTAAGTTGTTTAGGTTCTACTGAGAACAATTATTTGCTGGAAGAATAATGTTAAGAAGCCTGTGCCAACCTCACTCTCCACCCAAAGATGATCTGTTAAGTGAATTCTATCTGGTTTATCATTAGCCACTAGACACTTCAAAGCATTATCAAGTGTAGCTGAGTGCAGTTGAATGTAATGCTTGGATCAGGAAAGAAACTGATAGTGGTAACTTACCTCTTGGTTTCAGTCATCAGCTGGATATGGTCTCTTCCAGTACTTGAGTAGATGCTTTTTTGCTTTGGATTTGACCATACGCTGTGCATGTTTTCATTGTGTTTTCAGTGTTAATGTAACGGATTCACATTGTGACTGGGAGAAAAGTAGGGAGAAGGGAAGAATCTTCTGTATGGGAAGACTTGGTGTCTGGCTCAGGTTGCTTTCTTCCATTGCTTTGAGAAACAGAACTTACATGTTAGAGTGGGCAAGGTGCCAGTGTTTTGCTGATGTTTCAGAAACCTATGGACTTCATAGACCTACGGACCTATAAGATCTGTGTATGTTCCCAGTATGCTGAATGGGGGTGACACCTGCTTGAAATGTTTAATGAATTATGCTATATATTTGCAAAACTACTCTAATGTTCTCTCATGAAGGATAATAAATAACACTTATCTTTGTTTATGCTAAGAAAGTGATTTCTTATGTGCAAGATCAGGATTTTCTTCTGTGTAATGCATTGTGCAATAAGATAATTGCAACAAGACTCTTTCTTATTCCTCCTTATGAAGCAAGGCAGTGCTTGGAGGCAGAATACCAGACGTGATAGACAGCTGGACTGATTTGCTGTGTCTAATTCTGTATTTCTACAATAGAAATGGCCTTTGCATTTTAAAAGCTGAATGTTGATTATGGCTGTTCAGGCAAAATGATTTGAATGTGATTCTTTTTTGTCCTGTTTTTAAATCTGAATTTGATCGTGTGTCTCTGATGGATAACTGAATCAGCTAAACAGCTAGTTTATAATATAAATGACTCTATATATTTCAGCAAAAAATCTCCCATTTTCTTCAGCAGTTTAGGAGAAGAAAAAGTTAGGGGACGAGAAGTATTTTTACACCATTTAAGATGATAAAGTAGCTGGAAGAAGAGCCAGATTTCTATGACCAGCCAACTTTCTCCAGATTAACAAGGGTCAGACATCTGTATTATGATAAAATTCAGTGACAAGTATTTACCTTTTTCCTTAAATAACTCTGGTTTCTCCTTTCATGCTTTTTGGCACATGATTAATAAACCTTTAAGTATTTAGTGGACCTGAAAGTCACTATAAATTTTAGGATAAGTCAAGAGCTTCCACAGAGAATGAAAGCAAATTACCAAGTTTGTGTAAACTACATAATTTTCATCATTCAGGACTAAGAAACAAGTTTTAATTGTCCCATAAATGAGTAGCATTATATATAAATAAATAAATGAGTAGCTGTACAGACAACATGACTTTAGGTGCTTCTTCCACATTCAGCATTTAATGACAAATCTGCTTGGGTTTATGGTTTTGTTTTAAGGGGATGGGAGGAGTCCCGTCACTTGGAATTACTTGGCTGTATAGCAGAGCACGTACGTACTGCAGGGCTGGTGGCTGAGAGCATCAGTGTTCCCAGCTGAATAGCTGCTGGGGCTGATGTTTTTTTGTGCTGTCAGCTTATAGCTGACTTGGGGGGTGGGTGGGGGATATTAACCAAAAGGATTTTACTGTCATCTCTGAACATGGTAAGGAGAAATGTTTTGCCCATGTTTGGCAGTTTTAAGACCATATTTTATTTTTAGAATAGCTGCTTTGAGGAGAGTTCCAGTGCAATACAGAGAAAATCCCCTCAAAGATAGCACGTGCGTGCTCTTGGGGCCTGAGCTGCTCCTTACGGGCTGCTGGCTAAAGCCTCAGATCCAGCCAGCCTGCCCGGTGCTCCTGGCACTGGAGACGAAAGGGTGGCCTGCATCTGTAGTCAGCTCACCTGAGATTGCAACATCCATGAGGCTGCAACTGGGCAGCCTGAAGAAGCACTAAATTACCCAAGGTACAGTCCAGCAGAGCCTGATACCACACGTGCTGTTCTGCTTATGGTGGTGGTTCCCTGGTCAGCTTTACTGTCCATGGGAATTTCCCATAGCTGGCCCTTAGCTTGGCTGACTGGGCTTCTCCTGGAAAGGCAGGTCTGTATTTGAGACTTGCTTAATTTATTCTTAGTGGCCTGAGGTATCAGGTAAACTGGAGTTAAATTATTCATATCTTTATTAAAATGTGTTTGAAACAGGAGCTTGCTTTTAAAATAAAAGTAAAACTTTCAGTAGGTATGTTTTGATGATGCTTTTTCTTTTTTTTGACAATCTGCCATTTTGTTGTTTGGATACAAATTACTCAAATACTTATTTGAAATTTGCATATTAGACAAGCCTGCTTATTTAAAGAAACCAAACCGAAACACCATAACGTCCTGCCTGATAAATACAGTCTCATAAGCATTCTCTGTTGGTTGTGTGCAAAGTCAAGTGTCAGAGGTAAAAAGAGATGCTGTAAATCTTAATTGCTGTTTCTCCAGCATGCAGCATGATGCTTTTGATTGTCTCTCCCCTCATCTTTGCTCCTCTGTGATTGACTTAGAGGAATGGTAGAGGTGGGAGGGGAGCCTTTAGGAGTGTGTTTTTTGTGACTCTCCATTCTGGGAGTCAGCACTCAGACAACTCTCAGGACTGTTGTTTTGATCTTGCAGACTTAACGTTGTCCTTCCAGGAAGAGCATGCATTATTGAGGGGTAGATTCACTATGGGATTGTAGGAAGGATTGCATTTACTGTTATGATGGACTCTGTTCTCAAGTGCATAAGCATTTTTATTTTTGACTTCATTAACAATAAAAGATAATTTGTTTTAAAAGACGATTTTCTGGGATAGGCATCTGGTAAGTCACTCCACTACTTGTATAGTGTTTTGATTCTCTATTTCAACCAGACTGAGTGTAGTGTTCCACCTCTGGTATGTTCAGCCTTTGATTGGTCACTTGCTTTTACACAGTTCATTAAATTGATATTAAAACTTAATACTACTTTTGTTTGAAAGTGTGTGTAATGTTTGGAAATGCCTATTGTGTGTAGGTTTTTTGTTTTTTGTTTTTGTTTTTTTTTAATTGCATTCTGTGATAATGTTGTGTTTTTAAAAAATAATTTTGGAAAAGCTAGTTTTATTAACTGACTTCTGGTTCCAGGAAAAAGAATGGGAATTTTTCTACTTGCCTTCATTGAGGCTAGAGTTTCATTCATTGTGAACATATGAACTATTTTGATTCTTTACCAATAATTTCAAGCACAAGTATGTACGTTTCTCAGTGAAGCACTATTTTCACTCTGTCTTATGATAAATATTTTAAAGCAGTTTGTTTGACCTCTAGTGTTGAGCTATGAAATTGCACCCCATTGACACAAAAATATCTTACGTTTCAGAAAAACCGGTCTCCCCCAAATCAGGTACATTGAAGAGTCCACCTAAAGGCTTTGATACGTCTGCAATTAACAAAAGCTATTACAATGTGGTGAGTGATCCTTCTTCTTCCATGTGAGCTGTTATATACAGTAGAACGTAATTTCACTAAATGCTCTTACATGCACAGAAAATTTGGCAGTCTTGTCAGAGCCTTAGTGCCAAAACTAGAAAGGGGTTTTAATGAATTCTCATATAAACAAGATCATTATTAGTTTAATAGAATATCACACATACAGATTCTTAAGCATGGTGCAAAATTATAGTCTAAAGTAAGTGAATAATAGGCATTTCTGTAATATATTGTGCTCATTCTATTTGCTTTGCTAGTTGTTAATTTCCCTTTTCTCCCCCATCCCCCAAATATGCAATGTCTTCCCCAATGTCTATGAATTAATGAAATTCTGCTGTGTTAAAATGATTAAGAATATTTTTGTCGTTTTTGTTGAACAAGAGATTGAACATTTTGAATGAATTTGTCTTCTTCGTATTCATGCTTATAAATCAACTCAATTATTAACTTCGGGAACCTCTCCCTTACACTAATGGATAGATTTCACAGCAAAAGCGGTGTAGCCAGAGTCAGCCTTTAACACACCCCCTGCAATTCTTAACCTAGTACTCAGACTTCTTTAGTAGATGCATGTAAGAAACATACCAAACTCTGTCTTAAACGTGTTGTTGTAGCCATTTTGAGAATCCTTTATTTACTAACGACAGATACATTGGGAAGCAAAAAGCACCTTACTGTTTTTGTTAACCATTGCTCCCTGCTGGTGTAAAACCAGAACACAAGGTTTCTTTCCCTTTTCTTTGAAGCAGGCTGTCATTGTTTTTCATTTTAATTGTCAGTCTTTAGCCGAGATCATAACGCATTGTTTTATGCTTTCATCTTCTGCGGTTGTGGCATGAATAACACCAGCCACCAGGAAGAACAAAGCAGTTTTGCATATAGTCCCCTAATTGAAAACAATGAAGCAACCTCCTGCTCCTCCCCCTGGCTTGCCTAGTGCCTCTATCGGTAGCCGTAATTCCATGGTAAAGGGAGGGCTGCAATTCTTTGGCTATTGCATCCCACACCTGCTAGTCACAGTGGAAAGTACCTGTGCGGGCACACCTTCCTTCAAACTGCAGGAAGTAATGATCTTACTGTGGTACATTCAGCAACAAAATATCAGATAGTTTTCCTTTTTATTTTTATTTTTTACTATATCTCTTTATAGGTTTTTTTTTCCAAAGTCACTGTAGTGTGTAGTAGCAAATATGTCTTCTCTATTGTTTTGATGTTAAAACCTGTATTTTTCAATACAAGTAAATTGAATGCAGCAAAGAGAGAATTTAGTTCCTTCACTAGGCAGAATACTGCTCTTACTTAAGGTTAATCTATATCTGTGTTGACTTTTTAATCAAAATAAATTGGCAGCTCTCGAACACTAGTCCTTTAGATTTGGATTGGTTTTGGTTTTGGTGGGGTTTGTTTTGGTGGGGTTTTTTTTGTTTGTTTTGTTTAAAGTCAGTGGTAAATACATGCCTCATATATAATGAAAAGTAATACATGGCTTAATATAATGAAAAGTAAGAGTTGCAGCTGGTTAATTTGGGCTTAACTAAAGCTCCAGTTTGACTGTGTCCAAAATGAATTGAATTTTGTGGTTGCATATTTGACTTTGTAAGAGTAATACAGGCCATTATTTCAGTGAAAATAATAGGAAGTAAATGTTTGAATTTGTGTAAAACCATAGTTAAGGTGGCTAAGTTATAAAAGGCCATGCAATTTTGAAATACCACCTTTGGCTTGTGTGCTTTTTATAATTGTTTCCTGGATAACCTATTGCCATAACCATGGAGACTCAAGCTACTATATAGTTTGGGAAATAGATAGCCATAGCTGGCTTTTAAAGTAGTTTAATTTGGGGGGAGGGGGAGGAAGTGAAACTGGTGACCATCATGCCTACTCTTGGAATTAGGTTATTTTTCGTCTTGGTCAGGTGCAATTTCTTAGTGCACTAAACTGATGTAATAAGATTCCCACTGTTTTGACTGCTAGCTATTTATTAACTGTTGATGATAAATTGTGGGGGAGGGGGGAATGACCAGGTCATAATAATATATATATAGTAAATTAGAGCACTGGCCCTACAGTGCTGTTCTTAAATCTGTCTGCAGTGAATTGGATAATTGTCTTGCTTTCACATTTTTTCACAGTGTGGCATGTGGAATATATACCCCCACTTTTTTTTAAGCTCACCATTTTATTCTTTTTGTTTAAAGAATGAGAGGCTGTGCTGTAGCGTGCACTTTTTTCAGAGAAGTAAAACTTTACTGCTGTGCTTAAAACCTATATTAGACTAGCTAGCATTTAGATTTTTCTTGAAAAATACCAAGTGCTTCCGATGGCAATATAACTATAAAATAATTATTTTTAATAATTATTAAATATGTAATGATTTTTACATGTAGATAAGACAAACGGCAAACCCATTCACTGAAGTGAAAGCAGTTTAACCTGTAAGTTGAGTTTTTGTTCTGTCTTAATATGTAAGCTGCAGACACGGGACTTCCCTGTGCTAGAAGTCTTACCATCAGTCTGCACTGGTAACAAAATGGAGCCTATACTAAGGTAAAAACAGAACAGTTCCAAAGAAACCTTTGGCAACTGGTAGCTAAAGGGATGTAGCCCGAGTTAAAGCATAAGCATTAAAATCTGTGTTAAAGGCTCTCTTGACAACCAAGCATGATTTGAGGCTGGTACTCTGGGACTGCTTGCTATTTTTAAGTTGTGGCTGATTTCCACCATATGGGTATGTGCTGAGACCCTGTAAACCTCATGATTATTTATTGCTGTTTCTCCTAGGGAAGGATTTGTGCAGGTGCAGGCAGCACCTGTGGGTACATTCATTGGACTGAGGACAAAATCAAAGGGCAGTTCAGAGGAAGTTCAGGAAGTGGTAGAAGAGGCTCTGCTAATCTCCCTTTCTGGGAGAAGGGCTGGGATAGGCTAAGGGAAAGGTGCTTAATATAAAGTCGAGACTACTTTCACCACTTTCCTCTGTTCTTCACCCGCTTGTAAACGTGTTCCTTATTTTCATGGATTCACAGAGCTCCATCTGAAGTTCATAACACAAATCGCATACCTTCTAATCTCAGTGTGCCTTATTAGCTGCACCTTGCACTAGGTGTTGCTGAGAAGACAGAGCACGTTTGGTTTATGCTTATATTTTGCCTGGCTCAGCTATGCAGGTTAGTAGAGAATGACTAGTGCTACAAGGTCTTGTCCTCCATAAAATGGTACAAGTCTACAACAGTGTGTAATATGAACCAGACTTATGATCAAGCACGAAGCATTTTCATGTAGAAGTAATTTAGTAACCTGTTACTGAAGAAATGGGCATATTACGGCAGGTTATTCCCTGAAGACAGAGCAGGCGTTACTCTGAGTTTTATTTGTACTTGTTAATCCCTTGAGAATTTAAAACTTTGTGTCCAAAATAAAATCAGGTTATCTCCGCTTACAGGACAATTGCCATGAGATTAAGTAGCTGTTATAAAAGCAAGTCAAGAAATGGGCAATTTTCTCTGTAGTATGAGTATTTGGATGACCTCATTTTTCATTTAAGTGTTTGAGAAGTGATGGAAAATAAGCACTCCTTTTGAGGCCACACTTTTGAAGTTGGGTCAAGAGTTTGTCTTTACTGAAGTTCATAAAAGTTTTTGAGGACCCTTGAGATATGGTATACTTGTATGGTGCTTTACATTGTCCCTCTTGAGGGCCTGTTTTAAGGGGTTCACCTCTCAAATTCTCATGATCCAGGAAAATTAGACACTGATCGCCATTTTGCTGAAATACATGATATTTCGGTTGAGTGCCATACTACTCCCATAAAATGGGAATGTGCTGCAGGATCATGCCCAAGCGTAGCCGTGAAATCTGCCTTTTCTTCCTCTGATTTGGAGGGGAGTCAGCTTCATGTAGGTCATTTAAAATCCATTTTTGGGTGGTGGTTTTTGCCTTAGGGAGATGGCTGGGGTTTTGTGTGCCAGAATTGTTAACCATGCTTGAATTTTCCATGCCGTGTGATTGAGAGAGCTTGTGCTGTATGAGCTCAGTTGTCTGTGCCTGCCATTCATCAGTGTTACGGATTGCAAAAGCTGCCACTTCAATGCTGCTCTTTTGGTACCCGGTCTTATCTGTGCAAATGTTGTGGTGGAGTTGTGGAAACAAGGTCTTCAAGGTCTCATGGGGTCTTGCAGCAGCCAGAACGCGCAGAAAGCAGGAAGGGGAAGAAAGGTGATTATTAGAGCTTGCGGGCGAGATGTGGATATGAGGAATGTAAGGGTGCTCTGGTGCCAAAATGCTGAGTTGCAATACTGACTACTTATCGCTTCAAAGCGCAGTCCAAGCATTTAATTCTCATAGCTTCTCCGTGAGGTAGGTAAGTCAAGCTGGAAGGATGCAAGATTTCACAGAACTGATGTTTTAGAGATGTGTTTGTGAAGTGTTTGAAACTGTGTGTATATCTAAAGTATTGTGTAACTGTGAACTACTAGAATAACATAAAACAGTATAAGTGTATCTAGTACTCTGCATAGGTTTTGTAGCATAGTTTTATTTACAGTTGCATTTATTTTCCTTGTTCCAGTAATTTATCAGGTTGCTAATTCTGGTTTTTAAGCTTTCCCATTCTTTTTTATTTTCCTCCTTTAAGTCTTTTTCCTCCAATCCCATATTCTCCGTATTGCAAAGAAAATCCTCAAATAAAAATTCAAACCAGCACAGGAAAACAATGGAGTTGTGTCCAACATGAAACTACTTTTACTTCAAGCTTTTCAGACAGCTGTTTATAGCAAAGAATGGAAATACTCTTCGAGAAAGTGGAGCAGTGGTGCAGCCTTTCAAGATCTCTAGCGAATTTGTTGATTTTTATCTTTGAATGTCTTTTAATGCTGTTCAGTGCTTCATCAGGACACTGTGGGTTTTGTCCTTGGCTTTCAGCCTCCTTTTCCCTACTAATGGCTGTGTAATGTCTTTGGGCTGGGAGATTTTTGTAGGAAAAGCCATATTGGATCTTGCATTTAGTTTTGAACCTCATGGATCCTAACTACTTTTACATTTCCATTTTAACAATTGACTGACATTATATATGTGTAAAAGAATGTGGGGTTTAATTAGTGCTGTGATCAATGGAATTTTTTTTTTCTTTCTTTTTTTTTTCCCTAGTCTAAGTGGTCAAAAAAACCTTAGCTTTTTAAAAATTTGTGTGCCCACTACTTTATGCTGTAGTTTTCTAGTTGGTAGCCGTAACTTTCCCTGTGACATTCTTCTGTCATAGTGTTTAGCAGAGAATGGAGACATTTTAATCTTCAGTTCAGGATTCAAATTTCCAACAAAAGATTGAACTCAAAGTGGTCTCTCTCTCTCTCCAAATGAATAGAAGCATTCAAGGAATAAGCAGAATCAATGACACCAATGAAAGGAACAGTGAATTCTTCATTGACATACTAACTATTTAAAGTTATTTCATCAGGTTTGCGTTTAGGAATGAATGGCTTTTTTTATTTCCTAAGAAAGAGTATTGACTACAACAGTGAATAATGCACTCAATTACAGTCGTTACTATAAATGTTGAAATGAGATATTACTGTAGGCTTGACAAATATGGCATGTAGCAAAATGAGAAAGTTTGTGATGTGGCTTATGACCAGTGAACAGCAAAAGTTCTTCAAAGCTCAGCTATGTTCATTGAACTGCATTTAATTCTGATGATTCTCTTGCTAAATCATTAACTTTTTGGAGGCAAAAAATAGCTTGCCCGCTAGAAGCACAGCAGAACTCAGTGTGAATATATTGGAGGATATCCTAAAGCAGAATCCCGGGAGATGGCCCAGTGAAATGTGTTCTTCTACATATTTGGGAGTATCCCAGTTGCTTGACTTATATTCAGCCAAAAAACAAGTGTGTGCTGTATTTTATAAATTCTTGGCTTTGCATCAGAATCTGTGGTAATTTTCTCATGGTGGTGTATATTACTGCACTCCCAGTGGAAGGGTAGGCAGCCCCATTTAAAAAGAATACAATAATGCTAATCATATTGTTAAGTAAAGTTGTCAATTACTTGATATTTATAAAACTGTTGATATTCAGATCTTCTAGATAGAACAGTGCATCTGAGTAAGTAAACACTTTGCTAGCAAGATCAGTTGTAATGTGTTGTAATTGAGACAGAGAAGACAACACTAATTGTTCATTTCTCTTACAACTTCTGTTGTGCTTTACCAACCTTTGATTATCTTTGACTGTTCTGAAGTACATAAGAGGAATAATAACCCCTAGCTTTGGAAGAGCACTCTATGTAGCTCTCAAATTTTACAGTAAAAGTTTTAAGTGTAGTGAAATTCCTGTTAGCCACTTTTTTTGTGTATGGCTAAAGGATGGCTCATCATGTGTGCATGTGGTGGTGTTTTTCCTGTGAATTTCATAGATGTATAGTATTCAATGCTTTCTTGCTGATACTTAATTTTTTAATGTAGGAACACTCATTTAAATTTTCTTAGTGCTAAGTAAATTTTAGTATGCTTTAAAACTA
The DNA here is from genome assembly GCF_000690835.1 of Fulmarus glacialis. Taxonomy (NCBI): domain Eukaryota; kingdom Metazoa; phylum Chordata; class Aves; order Procellariiformes; family Procellariidae; genus Fulmarus; species Fulmarus glacialis. The sequence goes on from NW_009211095.1 coordinate 57,655, forward strand.
GTATTGATTTGAACATTTTGAAGTATCTCTTCCAAAATACCAATTAGCAACTGTCATTTATTGTAGGTGCTACAAAATATATTAGAAACAGAAAATGAATATGCTAAGGAGCTACAAACAATGCTTTCAAACTACCTGCGACCATTGCAAGCCAGTGAAAAGTATGTGAGTTTTTGTTTTGTTTTTAAATTAAGCTTGAGATCTCTCGTGTGTTGGGGGGGCTTTACATGGTCAAAATTTCAATTTCAATGTCAATGTGCATTTTCTTGTGTGGACTGTGAGATTCTTGAGGCAGGGCTTGCTTTTATTCAGTTTGCTTGCTGACTAAAACAGTCTGGTCCTTGATCTAAGGATCAGTAAGCATTTTCTTTTAAGATTGTAGGTTTTATTAAAGTACGATTAGTCAATAACTGCAAACCTAAACACTTTTTATTTACTCTGGCTTCAGGTTAAACTCAGCAAATACTTCATACTTAATGGGAAACCTGGAAGAAATAAGTTCTTTCCAGCAAATGCTTATACAGTCTTTAGAAGAATGCACCAAGTAAGTACTATGCATACCAGATACTGTAAAATTCTAACAAGCAAATATTTTTTATTATTTTACTTGTGTATGTTGTTTGTGATAATTTTTGTTCCACTCACTCTATGGATAGTTGCTACAGCAGTACAGTAATAGATGTTTGGATAATGCATTGATTGCTTGTGCAGATAGAGGTTGGCCCTACGACACATTTGCAGAGGTAGGAATTTTGACATAGTTTGGAAACAATTTATGAATTTCCATGATGCAATTGCATACCAGTGGGGAAGTGGTAGAGGAAGTCGTGTTTTTTGTTTTGGAGGCATGAATTTTAAGTCTTTTCTTAAAGTAAGAGAAAAATGAAGGGAGCTTATGTTGTGATGGAACAGTGGAGAAGGGGATAAGTGACTTGGATGAAGGACGCTGTATAAGAATGCTTGTGCTTGGTGTTCTGCTGTCCTAAACAATGGTGGTTGTCAAAATGTGCTGGGAGGGGCGTGCAGGTAAGAACGCTTGTGCTTGGTATTCTGCTGTCCTAAACAATGGTGGTTGTCAAAATGTGCTGGGAGGGGCGTGCAGGAAGAGCAATCTGAATTAAAAAAAATAGCCTCAATGCCTGTACTGTACCATATACTGTACCACAGGAAGCATGAAGCACAGAAGGAAGGGGATGAAGACACCTGTGTTCCTTTCATAGGTTAGGCTGAAGTGGTAGCTGGATATTTTTCAGCTTATACTTCAGCACTTGGGGGTGTAAGAAAGAAGGTGACCATATCACATTTGAATTGTCCTAACAATTTTGTAGTGTTGAAACTCCACTGAAAGTGTAGTTCCTATTCCTAACCTCAGTTGTGTCCTTTTCCTTGCCTGTGTTCTGATTTTGTCTGACCACATGGTGAGCTAACACAACTTGCTAATCCAAATTTGCTTGTTTTCTGCCAAGTTAGTAATTTGAATTGCTACTGAGGGCTTAGACAAGTTTCACTCTGCTGGGAGTACTTGGCTGTGAAAAGGAATGAATGTCTTGGATGGAGGAGAAAATACCTCTTTTTGCAGCAGTGATCTTTAGATGAGCTCAGTGTGTCTTGTTTTGACCTCTTCCTCTTCTCTTTCTCTGAGTTGCTGTGTCTGAAGAGGAAGCTTTGTTGTGACAAAGTATAAGCTGTGTCTCCACTAGGCAGTAAGGTGTGTCTGGGTCCTTTGCCAAATTTGGATCCCATGTCCTCCTACCACCTGGCTTTTCTCCCTCTCTTCTGCCTCTAGACAACTTAGACTGGAGCGAATGGGAAGGAGGATGGTGTAGTTTAGATGGAATGCAAACATTCTTGAAATGGCCTTTCTTCCATATTGTATTTGAAAAAGAAGGATATTATTTCTGGCAAGTTGGACTTAATCAGTTAGGTGTCTAAATCCCTGAGAATGACCATTTGTCCACATACTTAAATGTTTCCTTTCTTTTCTTGTCACTGCCCTTTGTTGTCTCATTCTTCTGTTAACCATGATTTTGTTTCTGTGAACCAGAAGTTAGGGAAATGAATTACCTCACACGAACAGACTGTCATCTTTTAAAACTTTTGATTAAGGTGGTCTTAAAAACAAAAGTGGAAGAGCATATGCCTTTAAACAAATATTAATGTAAGCTGTGTTTTAACTTGGTATGTAGATTAATGTGATATCATAATGTAGCTTCAAGCTCAGAAAGCTTATTTGGAATTCCTTCCTTGATTTAAACTCTATGAGAGCACCTTCTCATAATGTCCTTTATTTCTTCTTCCTGGTAAGTGAAATATTGCTGTGTAATACATTAGGAACATAATGGATGCTAGTAGGTGGGCAGAGGAAGTGATGCCCTGGGGTTACTGAAGGGTTACCACAAATGTTTTGTGTTACTTTGTTTTCATAAATATGCTGGTCATGCCAAGTTGTATTTTCAGTTTAATTTTCATCATAGCATATTGACTTGAGCATCCAACTTCCTCCTGTTTTGAATCTAATCCATCATAATTCCCATCATGTAGAAGAAAGCTTGCCCTGCTGCCTTGTTTTTTGTCATTTTGCCATGCTTTTTTGGCTGGTGAACCTGTTCTGTAAACTCAGAGTAGCTCCCGGGCTGAAAATAGATTTATCATTTTATTTTATTTTTGGCAGAGAGCTTATAGTTCCATCATTCAGGCACTTCATATTGCAGCATCCGGTGTCGTGTTTTTTCTAACTTGACATGTCGGAATGACCAAACGCCAGTTGTAGTGCCGCCAGCCCACGTTGCTTGACAAATTTCTGTTCTTGGGCATGAGAGTTGAATGTTTTTTTGAATTCCACACCCCACTCGAGTCAGTTTATCATTTGAGTTTTCTCTTAACAAATCCTGTCATGTACTTCAGTGACAGAAACTTTCTGATGCTTTTCTTCTTGCCTGCACTGTGTTGGCTTGTTTAATTCTCATGTTGTTAATTTTTTTTTTTTTTTCTGCAGAACACATAATGCTGTAGTTGGCTTTTTGTGTGTTCTGGGGGAAGGAGTTGTCTGGGGACGTGGTTTGGTTTTGATTGTGTGCCATCCTCCCACTCCGCCCCCAACCTTAAAGCTCTTCTGGTGCATTGCTAAAGGTTTGTCCTCTTTGAACTTGTCCAGGTTGGCCTCTATTGCAGTATCACTGTGGTCCTCCTGTGGGCTGCTCCATCTGTCACAGGCCTGGGAACACATCTTGTCTGCCTGCCTGGATGCTGGGCATCATCAGATGGATTTTTTGGGGGTTACTTCTACCTTTGTGATTTCTCTTCTTTATTTACCAAACAAAAGTGGCGTATGAAAGGAGTCTTAACTAGCATTGAGTGAGAATCTTCTGGCTGATCTGCTTCAAAAGTGTGGTTTTTGACTGATCAAGTGCACTTTGTTTTGATGGATGGAAAAGAGCTGTAACTGGCAAGAGAGACGCGCTGGAGTCTTCAGTTGCAAAAGGGTGCATTTCAGACAGTGAACAGAGCAAGAGCGTTCCGTGCTCCTGTCTCTTGAAGACAGAAAGTGGTCCGGTGCTCTAGGCCTCTTTCCAGATCTGTGATCCCGTGCCAAAGCTCAATTCTGCAGTGGTTCATACAGCAGAGGAGTCTCTGAACGAACAAAGTCGGTGTCCGTCAGGTGATCTCTGGGCTGATCTAAATGATCTCTATTGGAAGTATTGCTCTTTGGGTATTTTTGTAGCAGGAGATTGAACAGTTATCTCCTGCTCCAAAAAAAAGTTCTTCCATTCACCTGGGAATAGAAGCTGTCCGTCTATAGCTGTACTTAGTAAGGGGGGAGACAACACACAGGCTGGCTGGTGACACCAGCCTGCAAAGACTGCTTAGTTATGATGTCCTCTGTAGCAAGTTGAAGTCATTGGCTGTCTTTTAGGTAGTGTCACAGACTTATCTCCCTGCCCCATAATGGCCATAGCTGGGTTTTGCC
>NW_009211095.1:61635-80579 GCF_000690835.1 Fulmarus glacialis
TTTCCCTCATGTCCCTACTCTTGCAGTCACAGTAACTGTGGTGTTTTTCTTTTTCTTGTTCTGTGTGTGAGTGCAAGCAGATACTTCCTGTTGTGGTGGATGATGGGTGCTGGATGATCCTGGAGTGGAATGCGAATTAAAAAAAAAAAAGGAGGGGGAGGCCAGGGTGTGAGAGGGAGATTGCTTAAATGTAATCCAAAACTAATCAGTGTTTCAGGTTTGGTTTTGGAGTGCAGATAAAAATTAAGTCTGTTAAAGGTTTATCCCAGTATTGTCCCTTGCTTTTGGTTATTGTGAGTATCAACAGAAATAAGGCTATCAACGTTAAGTGAATTTGAACACAGTGTCTTCAGATTGCCTGAAACAAACATGAATATTAACTGGTGTCTGAGAGGTAAGGCAAATAGACAAATAGTGAAAGGCATGGTTGTGAAGAGAGCATTGAAAATTAGACTGATGGATTGTGAATAAGTTTAATAGTGCCTCCATTTGTGAAACAGTAGCTCAAAGTTGTGAAGTGTCCCCCTTGTTTCAGTAACCTTGTTAACTGTGAAGCCTCAGAAGATAACATCTAACCTTACGTTTCTTCACAAACTGCATCCCTTGGAGTCATTAATCACAATTATCCCTTAACAGTTTTTGCAGACCTTCACTTGTCCTGGGTCTTCTCTGCTATCAGCTTTTAAGTTCAAGACATTCTCTGTACCGACCTCCTGCAAACATGGCAAACTTACCGTTGATGCTCCAGCTCCTTGAAGAGGCTGAGAGAGGGGCAGGAAATTCTGCTGTTTGTCTTTCTGTGGGAAGAGAGGGGGAAGAGCAGAAAATGCCACCCAGATGATTGAAAGTTTCCAGTTTGTGGCAGGTTCTGCAGGGACATATATATAGGGACATAGGTTGCTGCATGACGCTCTTGTGGTAACCACACAGTCAAGTGAAATTTACAGACATCTGATCTTTTCCTTGCAAAAAGAAAATACACAGTGCTGATTACATTGTTATCTACTTTTCTTTTAAAATTGCCTCTGTTAGTCTTTGTTTAAATTTGTCTGGATTCATCGCAGTTTCCCCAGCCTTTCTCAGAACTTTGTAATGTCCACTGACACCAAAACTAAGGCAGATTTCTTGAGAACATGCAGGATATAATTAGATATTCTGTAATGTCGCTTTTTCTCTGTCAGCTGCCAGTCAAGCTTTAGTCCAGTTCTGATTGCTGGTTTTGATCAGAATCTTTAAGTGTGATTGAGCAACAAGGTATTTTCTTTCTTTTCTCAAATTACTATGCAGTGGGGACTCGTCTTAAGTCTGGAGAAACAGAACTGATAGTACTTCAGATGTAGTCGTATGATGATGCCTCCACCATGTGTACAACAGCAGAGGCTTTGTTATGGTTCTCTAATTCTGTAAATGAAATTAAAACATGCCTTTGGCCTTCTTATAACTGAAATTATTATCATTTATATATATGTATAAATACAACATTCATGTGATTCCTTTTTAATTAAAGTATCAAATATGAGAAGAATATTGGGATGACAACTTCAGAATAAATTTTAAAATAACTATGTTCTTTACTGAACACATTAATTACTAAAAGGTTTATATGATGCAGTGATAGGCTTTAAATTGTTTTTTCAGCAGTTAAAGGAGATATAAATAATTTATTAATTGTTCCTCTAAAAATAGTAGAATACTTGCAACTAATGCATGGATTAGAGAAGTCAAAGGGGATGAGTTGCCACCCCCTCGTAAAGTCTGTTAATTATCTTAATTCAACAAAGAATGTGCAGTATAAAGTTGCAATGCATGTGCAACATGTAAAAGAGAATAATGTCAGTCTTTCATTCTGCTAAAAGAACGGCAGACTAAGAAGACACAGATGTCTGCTTGGTGCAAACAGCTAATTCACTCTCCCCCTCCCGGCACTACAGTATGAAAAGACAATTTAACCATTTTCAGCAACTGTTTATTGGGGCCTCTTACTATTTAATACTGAGTTATATGCCTTGAGTGTGTCTTCAGAGTTTGAGACTTTTGCTGCATCTATTACTTGAAGAATGTATTATTAGCTCATGCTTAGATTTATTAAAGGGGACCAGCTGCTAGGCAGGAAATGCTGCTTGGAAGGCTGTAAGAATAGCATTCCCTCAGTATGCTGGGGAATGCCCCTGGTTTTCCCCTAAATACCTCCAAAAGTAGCCACTCTATATTGATTTCAGAATTTAAACTTTTCTTGAAAGAGAAATAAAGATGCAGACAATAAAATATAGGCCCTAGCCTTTAACGTAGGGAGCACTGATAATGTGATCAGAGTGTATCTGGCATGATGTGCTAGCTGGGGATTCAGCTGTCATTTTCTGGGTGTCTATAATGAACTTCAAATAAGGAGGGGGGTGTTTCCCCCGCCTCGTGTTTTGAACATCTGTACAGTCAATTTTGACTTCATATTGGGTAGGTCTTCCCACACCGTGCAGAGGGAGTGAACAGCTTAGTAGGAGACAGACTTCTTGTTTTGAAATTTGGGGCAATATTTCTTGGGTTGAACTTTGAATTTTAACTATGAGCAAACCTAAGGAGTGGGACAAGATGACTGTGTTTGAGCAGGATGGGAACATCCCCTGCCTGGAGGAGCGGCTCTCCTGGAAAGCTGTACGGTTCTTTTCTAGTGACATTCGCTGGAGCATCTCTCACTTTTTCAGAGGGAATATGCTGAATACTGATGTTTAGAGACTTTACGCACATGTTCAGGACAATTACAGAAAATCTGGACTTTTAAAAAAACTTTTGTTTTTTTAATAACAACAATATTCATCCAGAGAGAATTGTTAGAACTAATGTTAGCATGAAAACCTTTGACTGTGCTAATAGTATGTCTGTTGAGTACTTAACTGAGGACTCATCTAGCTTTAGAGCAGTGTGAAATACTGGTTTTAAGAGTAGTTAAAAGAGTAGTTAAAACAACAACAAAATCCACTGTATGTCTCATCTTGCAAACAGGCTGAAACAAAGACTCAGCATATTTATGTTAGGAGATGCAATCTTTATGCAAGGGAAGGAAAGGTATGGAGAAACTGAAACATTTCATCTCCTTGCACATGTTGTACAATGGGTTTAGACAAGCTTGTAGTCTAGGACTCATGAAAATTGAATGTCCCATCTTCTGGTTAACTTCAGTGTGGGTTATACAATCAGCTATTGGCAATACAAGCTACTGCTGAAGAGACTTAGTCCTTCAAGTGGGATTTGCTCTGTAGAAAATAATAGGATTTCATCCCTTCTGACACCCTTATGATATCGTTCACTTGTTCGTCCAATTTATTCTTTCTCACATACGAAGCAATCTAGTATGGATATCTTTGAGTGATTCTGAGAATGGTGATATGGTAGCAGTAAGGAAGCTGGTTAGAGTGTCTGCTTCTTCCCATCAGTTTGTGTTTAACTTGAGAATTATTTTAGATTTTAAAAAAAGTATGTGAGTATGCTTTTATTTGCATCTGAAATATGCAGCTTAAGGAGATACTAAGAATAAGACTGGAAGAGTTGCATTTTTCTTTTTCTTTTTTTCCCCTGCTTATACAGATGCAAAATCAGAAGTCAGACTTTTACTTTCTGCTGACTATACCAGTTCTAAGCTGGTGCCACACAGCCAATTTCAGATATTTATACTCCCGATATTTTCTTACTGGATTTGAGATAGCAGTTTCTGCTAAAAACTTTTGAAAAAATACACTGTGTATATTCATAGTATCTTTCTTCATATCATGCTCTCCATTATTTATGTGTGTATATTCCTCTGACAAAACGGATCAAAAGTGATTAGGTTCACCAAGACTGTGTGAAAGTTAAGCTTTTCTTCTAAAAACTGTTTCTCTTGCTGAGTCATCTTTTTTTGCCGAAGTCACTGAAGCTGCTGTTATTTAAGCACCATTTTATGCTAAACAAAATAAGCTCTTCTGAACAGAATTGTGAAATTTTCCTTCACTACTTAGCAAATGTGGTACATTTGAGCATGAAAGATGAAGAAGGTATGAGTTACAGAAAGTATTTCTGTACTGATGGTGGTAAAGCAGCACTCGTGCCCTGGTTACAAACCAACATAAAAGTGCTTTATGGTCCTTGAAAAGCAAGATGAGTGACAATTGTGTGAAAACAGCCTGTTACTGCACTGTAACTGGCTTCTATTTGTGCTATCAGAGCTTAATATGGTACTTAGATCTTTTAATGAATATTTTAAGCCTATCATCTCTGCTGATGTAGGGTAGAGGGAGAGAATCCTGTTGCTGCTCCATCCAGTTTTTGTCGAAGTGCTGAAATTTAAGATTTGGCATGGCATATATAAGTGGATAGTAAACTAGAACAGTAAACTGTTCTAACAGATAGATATGTTTACTGAAAATCAAACTCCTAAAGAAGGTTCTAGTTACCACTAATCTTGAAAAAATTTTGCTGAATGACAAGGTATGTATCTTATTCTGCTTACAGGTATGTACCATATTCTGCTTGTACTGTGGTGGCATAATCAGGCCTGACAGTTACAGGGTTGAAGCTGTAAAGAAGGAAGAGAATGGTGTTGGTTGCTGGTCAGTGACTATAGAAATCTATCTGTTGATTTTATAAAACAAACAAACAAAACAACACAACAACAAAACAAAAACAAACCAAAAACCCCCCAGTATACACTGCTTTTCCAGGTTTTAATTTATTTCTGTGTCTAGTTGGTATTACAGTAACTTCATCTTTATTACTCTGGTTTTAGGTTGCCTGAAGCTCAGCAGAGGGTTGGAGGATGTTTTCTAAATTTGATGCCACAGATGAAAAGCTTATACCTTGCATACTGTGCCAACCATCCTTCAGCAGTAAATGTTCTCACAGAACACAGGTACGTTTACTTCATGGTCTTTTAAGTCTGATAGGAAAAAAGTACATAAAATACACTTGTGTTGTAAAGCTGTGATGTCTCTTTTGACACACATTTGGTATGGTAGAGCTTGTTTAAGAAAAAAAAATAGTAGTAGTATATTTTTTTAAAAAAGACAAAAAACACCACAACACAAAGCTGTTCCATGTGATCAGGACCAGCTTGTCACTTTTGGCAGTGACAACTATTTGAGAGCATTTTCTCATTTAAAGAACACATGCTTGGACTCTGAGTATGTAAAACAAAGTGTACTGATTGTCGTCTTTTCTTAAAAAAATGTCGAGATCAAAACAAGTTTATGGAATTATGGCATAATTGACATGATTACTAGTAGACAGTTGGTGAATTGTAACTTAGCCCTGTAAAAGCCTGTACATTTGTATGTACTTAACTGCATAATGGTATACCCTTAGCTTTACTTTTGAGTGATATGAAAGGAGTGTGAGCTTTTCAAGTTTACGAAATTAGTATTTCCTGTGTGTAAGCAGTAGGATGCTGAGTTAACTTGATGGAGGTTGCTCAGCTTTGGAACTGACATTGAACTTGCATAGAAGATGCCCTGTATCACCTTGAGGGAAGAGAGTTGAGGCCAGAATTTGATTAAAGAAGGCTGCTTTCACAAACTTGTCCTATGTATTCTCCTGATGAGCATGTGCTGCAGCAGCTGTTAGTTTGGGGCTATTTGTTTGCTTGTGATGCAGGACAGAACCATACCTTCTCTTGAAGGTTAGACGTAGGACAAATTCTAGCAGGATATCTGTTCTTTTTATATCGTCCCCCCTCCCCCCCCGCCTTGCTGTGATGGGCCAAAGTAAACATATTTTGAATATTCTTAACTCTTCCTAAACAAAGAGGAGCATAATTGAGTTGTTTTCTATAGTGTTACCTTCTTCCAAGAACTCACATTTTGTTTTAACAGCAACAGTATTTGGTAGATTTGTGAGCTTTACTCGTAATAGTATAAATAAAAAACCTCCTAGCTACCAAATACTATGAACTATCACTTATATTAGTAAGACATGCAACTATGTTCCAACCTCACTTAGAAAAATCAAGCTGCAAATTCACATTGCAGAAAGAAGGTATTTTTTTTGTCAGAAGCAATGACGAATTAAAATTAAACAAGACAAAATATGTTTAAACCCCCCCAGATGAAACCCCTTAGTGTTTGTTTTCTTTCAAATGGCCTACTTCTACTACCACTTTCTGTAAATGGTAAAATGTTTAGGTGATCCACGCCTATGGGGTTTTTAATGCTCTTAGGCTTAGATTTTTTGTTTGTTAGTGCCTTTATGCTCTTTCCATACAGACGTCTGGGATTTATTCTGTAGATGGAAGATGGCAAGTGATAGCAAAGTGATCATCTACATTTCTTAAGATTTGGAGATGTTTGTAAAGGATTATGCTAACTTTCAGAACTCTTGGAAAACAGAGGAAATAGCCATGTCTGAAAAACTGTGATCGAAATGCGAGGAAGGAAAGCTATTTGTTCTGCAGATGGAGAAGAGTAGCATTTCTTCTCTTCCATGTTGCTTTGGGCATAGGTTGTCCTAAGAATTCAGCTTCTGGTCTGTAAAGTCAGCTTGATATCAAATCCTGGTGGAGTCAATATAAGTATCATAGAGCAGTTAAATAATTTGCATGTGGAAGTAGGTTCAAAGCAATTGTATTGTTCATAAGAGATAGTTCAAGGGGAGATAAGTTGTGATAAACCGCTTTCTGTTTAATGTTATTGTGTTGCCAGGCATAAATCAACAGAAGTGAATGCTGGTTTTTTTAATTACCCCTATTTTATTATTCTAAGCCCTTCATTTTTGTTGAACACCATTGCTGTAGGTAGCAAGTGGCTTGAGTAAAAATTTTGCTTGAGACAGCTGCCATGAAGAAATCAGAAGGTGGCTTTAAGCAGTTCTGAACCTTTTCCTCTCAGAATGCCAGAAAGCTTTTAATTACATTGCTTTAAAGGTAGGGGAAAAAAGGCTTTTCTGCCAAGAATAACAAACTGATTGAAGGCATGAAGAAAAGGAGAATACTTAGAACTATCTCCTTGTCTATTTAGTTGAGATGTTTTTATTGTGTAAAAGCATCCCTAGTAAACCTTAATGTGAAAAATACTGTGAGGTTTGAGGATAATCATGATTATTATAATAATTAAACAACTACACTGCAGTGAATGCTAGATTAATATTGAATGGAATTTTTCAGAGATGTCAAAGACTGAGGTTTAAGACTTTTGAGAAACAGTGATGATTTGTTGGCTGGTTTTGCAGTATAGTTTTAGCAGAGGGTCCAAAAGCATTATATGTGTTTTAATACTAGCAAAAATATGGCAGAGAAATAGATGTTTGCTGAATTCTTGGATTTGAATATCATGTTTGTAACAGCTGTGTGATTCAGTAGTGTTTTAGAGAGGAAAAAGGAACAGTCTGGAGCAGTTTGATTTGGAACATAAATTTTTACTGTCTACAGCAGATGATTTCTTGCCATGAACCTGCACACTTCATAAACTGAACACATATGCATTAACTGTGCTTCTGAAAGCCTTTCTACAAAAAAACCTAGCAGATAATTTTAAGTTAGATTCTTACATCACAGAATTAGTATTTTCTGCAGTTTATTAAGTTCACTTGCTTTTGGTGGGAACCATACCAACAAAAGAGAAACAAAAAAATCTCCTAGATAATTGCTTTAGGTGAAACTTCAGAAATTTGACCTCTATTTTGGTTTTTTATTCTATAAAATACACTAGTTTTATTGTTGTGTTTTTACTGTCACTGACTAAAAACAACTCAAAGGAAATTGGCTATCATTTTGAAGCATTAACTGTATTGTTTCTTTAACCAGTTGGATCACTGTAACATCAAAATTGTAAGCAGTCATCTGGTTTGATGGAATATTACACATATGAGGTTTTTATATGTCATTTTCTGACGTATCAAGCATGCTCTTCAAGCAGCGTTGTAATACCTGTTAAAATGTCGTCAACACCTGGTAAAGACTCTGTGTATGCATATGTATAGATAAAACCTGATGATATTAACTTACTCATAATTATTTTGGACTTGTAGTCAAAAGCTTCTGTTTTGAATAGCATTTTTGTGAAGCCGATTCTAAATAGCAGTACTTGGGATGGGGCTGGAGATTTAACAGGGGCAGTCAGTTGGAATGTGACCATCTCTTTTTTTTTTTTCCTTTTTTTCAAATGCCATTCATTATGAATGCCAGCCTGTCTTTCCTCTTTCTCTTCTTTGTCATTTGCTTCTTGATCATATGTAGCAGCAACATGGGGGGGGATTTTATTCAATTAGTACAATTAGGGAGTGTGTGCATATATAGGTTCATATATGTGTGTGTTTATATAAATACACAGTCAGGGGCGAAGGGTGTTAATTATATTACTTAATGAATAAGAGGTTTTTCATGTTCAAATCTTCAAAGCCGCAAACGTCTTTCATTTCCTTAAGTTAATTATTAATAGTCAAACTATTGAAATGAATATCATTAGAGACCTGGGCGTATGTGAATACGCAGAAATGGGAATAAAACCTAATACAGCCCATACAGGAGTTCAGGTTCCAGAACTGCATGTTTCTGAGGTTATATTTGCCTCTGATAATCAAACAACAAAATCTTTCTGTTAAGTTTGGGAACAGATTCTCTTCTCGGTTCCAGTTGTGGCACTGTAAGTTTTATCCAGGTGTTAGAGATGGTACTCAACATAATTTCTCCAATTTCATACAGTCTTGAAATTTCGGAGGTACTTTTTGTCTCAAGAATTGTTTCGGAGCCAGTGCATATTTTTTCCAGAATTAAAATTCTTTCTGTGTAATGAATCAAGAATTTAAAAGAATTAAGTAATTTTTCCTTAGGTCTGTCATTGTGGCTTGTAGTTGTGTCTTAAGCCACTGGCTAGAGCTGAAGAGCTGGAGCTTGTCAGGTACAGCTGAGTGGTGGCTCTTGCAGAGATCAGTGTTTTGCATGTTTCCACCACTGCCTCTTAGCTTGCTCTCCGTGTTCCCTTCCCTCATAGTGACTATAGTGCCACTGTACACAATCCCTATTTTATTTACTTTATTCTGTAACAGTTGTACCTCTTTGGCTGCATTGTATGAGGTTTCAGTTTCTAATATCCCTTAGTTTTTCTTGAGAATCCCAGTTCAAGTCCAAGGGTAGGTGTTACTTTTGGAGAGAATTTTGCTATCTGAAGAGAGCAGGACTGCCTCGAGGGCATAGTGTTTAGTCAAAGTAGCATTGATTGCTGTGTGTGCTTCTGATCGTAGACATATGCTTGCCTTTCAGTGAGAGAAGAAACAGGATGAGCAAACTAAGGCATGAAAGAATGAATTTCCCTCAAATAAATTAAAAAACCCAGTTGGATACAAAGTACAGAAATGGATAATTGCAGTGAAGTAAGGAGTTCCAGGAACATGAGATGTTACCTACCTGGGAAAGATCACAAGCCACAAAGTTCAGTTCAAGGGGAAACTCCAGCAAAGAAAAAGAGGAGGCAGAAGCTAGGACTGGGATTTTGTGGACTACATCCAAAATGACAAGAGGAAAGATATTTAAGTATAGAACTCACTGAAGGGTGGATAACACAATGAAGAAAAAAAAAAAATCTAACAGGCCCCACTGATAAATTGACATAAAACTCTTCTGAAGAATTAGGGAGAGTACAAACCCAATGTAATCAGTGTTAAGTATGTAATTATTGAGGGGGGGAGGTTTTTAAGCTCTCTTACTTGTTTAAACAACCCCAAGTTTATTTGAAAACAAAATGGAGAAAAATGTTTCCAAAAGAAAATTTAATTTGATGAAAAGGCAGCCAAAAATTGGTAATACACACCTGCTTTTTTAATTTTGCAAAGTGGCAGGTGTTGAGCCAGTTCTTAGCTGGGAGAAAGCTCTTCACAAATCTTTGCTTGTTCAAACATTAATTTTGCTAGATTTTTCTGTTCTCTTAGATAACATGTCTCAAGCATATTCTACAGTTGCATCACAGACCTAGCAGTCTGGATAAAATTTGTGGAGCTGAAACATCACAATTACTCTGAGTAACTGGAGCAAGGAATACAGATCAGCTTAGTCAGAAAACTCTTTGTGCCTCCCCCACTTTGGTGCATCCCTGAGCCTGCAAGTGTGCAGGCTGATGTCATACGCCAAGCAACAGTCCCCGGGAGAGGAGCTTGACTGGGAAGTTTAGCACTAGGAAATTAAAAGCTGCGGTTGAGGGGTTGCTGAGCCAAGCTGTGCCACAACGCTCTCAAAATGCGGTGCCTGTGTGCAGTCCTCAGACCCCTCAGCAGTGATAGCTCGTGCTCCATCTATTACAAACAGAGACCTGCTTCAGAAGTGTAAGTTTAATTTTAAATGTATACGTTTTAGTTCCTGGATGTGCTTTCCTCAAGCTTAAATGGCTTTTTTTTTTTCTCTCTTCTGCTGCTGTAGGCACATCTGAACTTGTTTTCTTCCCTCCCCCCAGTCTAATTTGCAGCTTTTGAGGCAGCTGTGCTAAGGAAGATTTGAATATATTAATAGGGCTTAAAGACACTTTTCATGGTGACCTTTAAAATATCTAAGCTGTGAACTAACTCTAGTTTGGAGTGGGGAGAACTCTTCAGCGCAAGATTTCAGGATAAATGAAGCACAGCGCTTTTGTATGCTTCTCTGCATTTTATTCTGTAAAATGATGCAAGTAGTGAATTCAGATCTCAGCTGCCTCTTTCTGAAAAGCTACTTATTTTAGGCAGTTGTGACTAAGTTGATGATTTCAGTGTTCAAAAGTTTTTCCTGTTCAGCCTAATGATACCTTTTTTAAAACGTACTGCTTAGCTGTGGACCAGAGTTTTATTTAGCATATACTGCCTAGGAGAGTGTGGTACTTGCAGGCATCAATTGAAATGGTGACATGAAAGAGCCATTGTCTTTGCAAAGCAGCTGCGGTCTTTAGCTAACAACACCGACTTTTAAGCTGCTATTAATTAAAAAACAGTTGTGAACTGTTGTCATATTCAAACAGTATTTTAACCCACCCATATTTTATTGAAAGTAAACTTTTTCATTACGTTCTGTATTGTTTTTGTTCTTTGTGAATAAATAAAGCACGCTCACTTTAAGCTTTGAGATAAAGTAGCGCCCATTTTGCCAGATACTTTATGTCCATGAAGCTGCAGAGGTAGCAGGTTGGTTTAGCATGAGTAGACAGCTAATGGGGTCTGCATGATGGAACTGCTCAGACAAAATATTGGGTACTGTTGTATTAAAAGAGAGTGTGTGTGTGTGTGTGTTCATACTAGAGTTTGAACAAGTGGGCATGTCAAAACTTGTCAGAGGGAAGCACAGAAGTGTATGAAAGAAAACACTGTCCTCTTGGGAATGTTGGGAGGAAAACGACGTCATTCAGTTTTAATTACACCTATTAACACTGCTCGGTGTAAAAGGCTTCCTGATGATGTCGTTGCTAAGCGTGTTTTTCAGGACTTTGTGTACATTTCAGATGAGCTGAGGTTTAAACTTGCTCTGTAGGTTCCTATACTGTGATTAAGTAGAAAGGAGGTGATAAACAACCACGTATCTTGTGTCGAAGAGCAGTGAATGGCCTGGAAACTGCCCCAACATTGCGTAACACAGTGTGTGTTTAGCTAAAAGAATTGCAGAGTAGACAGCGAAAACAAGATAATATCAGGTTTTTATTTCAGGTTTCCAAGTAGTCGATTTTAATCCAGGCTACAGTGAGTTTTTTCCTGTTTTCTGGCACATCTGTTTCATAATGCTGAAGTCGGGAAGAAATAGAATAGTGATGACGAAAATTAGAAATGTGAATGTGGGTGAAATGGTAACCAGTGTTCCTCCTACTGTAGAGGCATTAAATTAAAAAAAAAAAAAAAAGAAGAAAGGAAAAAAAAAGGCAAAAAAAAAAAAAAAAGCATTGTGTTAATGGATAGCTCAGCAAATACCATTTATATAATGCATTTGTCTGCACCCAGCAACGTGGAGATGGCCGAAGTAATTAGGAGTGAGGATTTTTGTGTCTTTGCAATCTAAAGGCAAAAATCAGCACTGTTCAGAACAACGTTAAGTTGAATGGCCTGTGGTATTTGCGATTGGCACGTCCTGTAGAATGTAGTGGTATGTTGGGGAGAAAAGAGCAGCTGTGTAGATGTGTATGGATTGTGCTGCCTGAAAGGGGGAAGAGCAGATAATGTGTAAAGGGAATAGTTGGTAAAGTTAGGCAGCAGGGGCTGTGCATCTGGCTGAAGCAAACAAAATGCAAAGAATGAGTTTAAATGTTTACTTGAAGATACATCTCAAGTACCATAGGTACTCTAACTTTGATGCTGATATGGGTGGGGGTGCTTACAGGGAGAATTCATGGATGAAACAAAAAAACCCAGTAGCATACACATGATCAGTGTCATATACACAGTGAATTGAAATGTAAAACCACTGGGTTCCTTGAGACAGATGGGCTTTCACAGGTGAGCTTTGGTAAAGCTTTCTGTGGAAACTGGGCTCCATACCCTCGTTTGTCCACCCCATCACCTTGCTGGAAAGAGCTGCTTCCCGTTAGCTGAGTCAGGAGAAGAGGACGTGCCACCACACCGTAGCCATTCCGCTCAGTGTTCCCGCGAATTAGCCTGAATCCTCAGTGAACAAGTAGCTGGTAACACTGTAAAACCAAAACATGAGTCCAAATTCTTAGTCTTGTTTAGGGTGCCACCAGAATCAGTTGTCAAGTTCTGAAGTTGGTGTGATTTTTATGCTGAGTAAGGGCTGTGACTAAGAAAGCATAAGGCAAAGAAGATCTTCAGGCTCTAAGTACTGGGATGGAAAGGTCATGGTTCATGTGCTTGTTCTGCTTTCTTCATGTATTTGGACAAATGATATCAATAAGCAAAGTGTCAATTGTTCTGAAATGGGAAGGAGAGTGTGTGTGTGTCTTGGGGGAGGTAGGGAGGTCTGTTTTGTCTTAATCTATGTAATGGTTTTATATAACATGACTCACTGATAATTGAGCATGTGTATTGTGGCAGTGTCCTATCAGTGTTTTTTTCCTAGGGAAATTGAGCAGGTCAAGATTTGCTTTCACTTCTGCATGGAAGCACTATGCCCTAGGTTTGGAGATCCTTGCCCTTCCCTTTTTGTTAATGTGGCCATCATGTACGAGTATTCTGCCTTTATTGCTGTTTGGTGTTTGACACTGTTTTTATACTTTCTAAAAGTACTGAATCTGGTAGCTGGCTAAGGCTTCCTTTGAAAAATGAGACTATGCCAATAACCAAGGAGGGGAAAAAAATTTTTAAGTAGTAATTCTGACTTATTGGAGCGTAATGCTATTAATCAGTAGAAAGTAAGGACTTTCAGGATATCTTAGAGTAGAATTTACGCAACTGTCACATGAGAATAGTGGGTTTTGTTGTGGATTTTTTTGAGAACTAGTTAATTTGCTGTAACAAGGACTCAAAGCATGAGCAATCCCATCTGCAGACGTTTAGAATGACACAGCTTGAATGAAAGATGTTATCTTTTTAATAAGCGGCTTTCTGAATTTCCTTTATTTAGATTTTGTCTTTACAGTCCCATGTTCTTCTGCAACTTTTATTTTCTGAAGCCTGGAAATCAGCCCAGGTGCTGCCGTATCTTCCTTTCCCCACGGAGGGGGCTCATTTTGTTCCTGGTCACTTAAACTCTAGAAAAGCTTGTCTCACACAGCATAGTCCTCTGAAACCTCTGCTTTATAAGGAAGCAGGAGATGTAGCTATTTTAAGTTTCCTTGATAGCAAAGTGAGCTGAAATTCCCAGGGTGCGCTGCTTTTTTAACTGTGTTAATGTAAAAAGTTGAGGGGCTGGGCCAGTTCTTGGGAATGATTCAAGTATGAAAAAAACATCTGGATAGGGGAAGTAGCAGTTAATGATATTTGGAGAGCATGGATTTCTTACAGCTTTGCTTCAAAACAAGTGTGTTGTGTAAGTACACCCTCAGTGAAGCCCTAACTTGTTTCAGCATAGATTGTGCAGTAGTTATTTCTATTATGGTCTACCATTTTTATTGCTGTTAGTTGGTCATTCTGCAATAACACCTTGGATGTGTGAGATGAGGTCATTAAACATTTAAGTGTGGGAGGAAAAAAGGTTCTGAAACATTCTGTGTTTTCCCATTAGTGCCTGAAACCTTAAAAATATTGATGCTTGGTTGAATGTGAAGCCATTGACTCATTTATGCTTGTGTATTACCTGTGTAAACCACCTCTAAGGTCAGATGTAATTTTACTAGAATAAAGAGCTGAGTAATAAAATATAGTGCAAATGGCTTTATTCTGTAATCATTGCTCGGATGTGGTAGCATTTAGGAGCTGTCTTTGAGCATCAGTTGCCTAGAACGATGGGTTTGATCCTGTTTGTTGTTCCCTGGATGGACCCCAAACCTGCAAATGTCTTTGTTTCTGTATTTTATTTAATGCAGAAGCTGATTGCAGCACTTAAGTTGTACTTGAATTACTTTCTGATTTATTTGGCCTCTTGTTTTATTGGTAGAGTTCATTGCGGATGAAAGATTGAAGTGAAGAATCCAATGTAATTTTAATTGTCTTGGTAATTTGACCTTAATTTGCTTAAATATCTTGTGTACACAGTGAGGAGCTAGGAGAATTCATGGAGATGAAAGGTGCCAACAGCCCTGGGATCCTTGTACTGACCACGGGCCTCAGCAAACCTTTTATGCGTCTGGATAAATACCCCACGTTACTCAAAGAACTTGAAAGGCACATGGAGGTATATCTTATCAGCATTTATGTTCCAGCTTAATGATGATTTGACAACAATTATTTTAAAGGTACATGTCAAACATGATGGGACCCAAAATTACATTTGTTTACTCTTCCTCAGCCTACTAAAATTATGGGCTGCAGTGGTTTAAAACTTAGTGCAGTAAAACTTCCTGTAAAAGCTAAACTGTTAAAGTAAAACTAGCCAGAGAAGCTAATCTTCGCTCCTAGAACAGTCTTGCAGGTTCTTTGGTTGACTTGACATTGAATGTGTCTCCTGCATATTACTTGAGGCTACTTTATTTTGTAGAAGGAGTGCTGCTTCTCATCTTAGGACCTCAGCGTGTCAAACACGTCACCAAAATAGTCCCTTTGACTTCTTCTGAACACTGTCCAAAAATTACCTTTGCAATATGGGAAGGTGTTGGAGGAGCTACTGTTTCCGCCTTTGCATTTTATAGGTTAGATTTTTGGAGCGTGAAGGAGGGAGAGAAATAGAAAGCATATGGGTCTTTGTCTTGTCACACAATTTGGTTTGTCAGTCAATGACAATGGAACATACAAGGAATCTAGTTTGTGACAAAGCTAACATGCCAAATAAAACTCTTTAAAATAAACACTTTCCTATTAGGATTTCAAAATCTCTTGTCCACTAGGTCTTGTAAAACTTCCTTGGCTCTATTTTAAGCATAAGTAGGAATGTTATAAGTGACTCTTCATTTTTACTATAAGCCACCAGTGTTTGATATAAGAGTAAGAAGGCTGTGAAAAGAGAGCAGATAGGTCTACAACTTCTATTTTACAGAATTATTTATGTGTTTTTAGTTAAGCCTCTAAAATTTTTTAGTTAATTTTACTAGAACTAAAGTTTTTATTTTATGTTTTCTCTATTGTTTTTAGGATTATCATCCAGATCGTCCAGATATTCAAAAATCCATGACTGCCTTCAAAAATCTTTCTGTAAGAGTGATAAAAAATAGATGATATATTTTAAGTAGAATGTTTTCGAATTTCACCCCCCTCTATTGCTTCAAAAAAGCGAAGCTTTTTTGTAAATGTTTGTGTAAGAAATTTTTGAAAGCCTGGAAATTGATGGCAGAACTAAGGATGAAAATTTGCTGGGGAGTTATAACAAATAGACTATCAATGTAAGAGCCATGCAAGCATTCTGCACCTCTTGGTCTGCCCTCTCGTTCGTGCTTCGTCTCCCTTTGTACTAGTGCTAGCATAATTAGTATCCTGAAGAAGGGCTTCTTTATAACAATTGAGTGTATCTTCTGAGGTTTCTCTAAAGTGCATTCTTTCTAGGGGAATGGTGTTGGAGTTGCAGGATAGAGGATGAAGGGGAAAGTGCTACTGAAGTTCAGAAGATACGAAACTTCTAGTAATAATTGGAGTAGGAATGCTAATTTGAACAGATGAGCTGTCTGTTAATTGTCTTTTAAAAAAAAGTCAACTGCAATAAGCATATATTCAATGCAGTCTCAGTTACAATAAACTTAATGTTTTGTGTTTCCCATTAGGAGTGTGTCCTGGTGGTAACCTGGCATGCTCTATTTTTTATTTTTTAAAGCAGAAATTTAGTGTTATCTGTGTGCAGAAGAGGTTTGGAGATCCCATTCTGTTGGGTGCTTTACAAACAAGAGGAAACAATTGCTGTTGAGAAAAATTCAAATAAATGGGAGTACAGCTAGTAGAGCAGGTTGGAGACATTTAATAAAAACAGGAACACAAGGTTATACACACTTACAGTTTGCACAATTGGCATGACTCTTTTTACTGAAGAAAGATGCTTTGTTGTATAGTCGTGTGTATTTGTGACAGCTGTGTTATTCTTTTCTGCTGAGCCTAGCCATTTTTGGTTGGAAGTACAGAAATTTAAAATGTAAAGAAAGGAGAAATTTGAGAAACAGCTATGACTATGAATTTGGAATGGTAATTGAAGTCAGTGTATTGAAAGGAAAAGTAATAATATTGAAGTTAGCAAAACTAGTTTTATAAGAAATACTGGTAGTAGTCATCTAAAAGAAAATGCTTGAAGTTAGGTGCTGTCTTCTGTGTACTACAAGCACAACAGTAAATACAACTGTACTGGTATTTCTACCCTTAACCTGCTCCAAATTGATAGAGTTGATAGAGATGGTATTTTTCCCTATGTTAGGCACAATGTCAAGAAGTACGGAAACGGAAAGAACTTGAACTACAAATACTGACAGAAGCTATCCGTTGTTGGGAGGGAGAGGATATTAAAACACTTGGCAATGTGATTTACATGTCCCAGGTCATGATTCAGTGTGCTGGAAGTGAGGTAATGTCCTTCTCATCTTCACTGTTGGTCTTTCTTTCCATTTTGAATAAAATTAATTATAATCATTATGCAGCAGAAATAAACAGAATGTTTTAGAGATACTGATTTAGGCTAAAATTGTTTTGGAGAAATAGAACAAAAAGAGACATTAGAAAGTTCAAGGTGACAGTGCAAAGTCTGGGGTGCTTTTTTTAAAAACGAAACAAACAAACAAAACTCACAAAGAAAAGGTTGTTCCTACCAGAAATAATGTTAAAATAATCGTAAAAGCAAGTGCTAACAAAAAGGAAATGTTATATAGATCACTGACATGTTTTTACTGTCAGTTGTTCCTCTGTAAAATCAATGAAGCTTTGAACTTGGTGGGAGCTTTTAAATTGCAACCTCATTCAGTCAGTTTCCTCCCTTAGAACAAAGATGTCCATAAATATGAAGAAAGAGAAAAGTGTTTATGCAAGTGAATATTTCAGAATTTGTCACCTGATACTTTTCTCTCAGATATTTTGTTAGGTATTAAAATAAATAAAAAAGGTCCAGTAGACATAACGTGTCTTCTGCAGTCATGTCTCTTCTTGTAGTCTTAAAAACAAAACAAAACACCACCCCACCCCCCACTCTCATCATGAGCTAAATGTCAAACATAACGGACATTTAGAAGTTTCTGCATAGCATTACAACTTTTTGACTGGATACAGAACAGATTCATTTGTGCAAAGCAACTGGTTTTGGTTTTGTCTTTTTTAAAATGATATCAACATTTATAAAGGTTTACTGAAAACCAGAAACGTTAAAACTTCGTAAGGACTTGTATTGTTTTGCAAAGATGCTTGAAATTGAGATGGTGGCTTTGTCAGTGGATATATTTGTTTTGTCTTTAAAATTAAAACATTATACCTTAATGCTTCTCTCTTTCATTGTTTGTCTATAGCAGTAGATTAAGAGTAAACCTTCTCCTCCTTCCATAAAAATACCCCCAAAACAAAAAACAAAGGACAGCTTCATAAGTGAAACCAGCAAATTAAAACCAGAACAAAGTAATGAGTGTGTTTGTTGCCAATATAAGCATTATTACTTTTCTTTTATCTTCTTTTTCTACTTTGGGACATAATCCAACATCATGCAAAAATCTGATCGCTCCAATTTGAGAGACCACGGTCTTGACATTACTGTAACAGCATCCATCTAAATTATACTAAGAAATATATCCAATGTGTTATTTTGGTTTTGCTGAAATCATATTTATCATATTAAACAAGGTCAGTATTTCACCTAGACTGTACAATTTCTATTTTAAAATATTAGACTGTACTCTCCAGGATGAAGTGTAGGCGTGTGTTACTAGCACTTTTCAAATAGAAAATCAAATAATTCTGACCTTTTTTTTTTTTTCTTTTAAAATCCTATGGAGAGTTCATTTTGCCAGGAGCAAGTATTTGTGAAGTAATTATGGAGTTGTGACATTGATGGTAGTTTTTAATAATATAAAACAAAAAGGGGGGAGGAGTCTTGTGATATTGTATTTACTTTTTCATTTTCTTTTTTTGATAAGGAAAAGAATGAAAGGTATCTTCTTCTCTTCCCTAACATTTTGCTAATGTTGTCTGCCAGCCCAAGAATGAGCGGGTTTATCTATCAGGTAAAGTAATACATGTACATATGCATATAAATGTGTTGGGGGAGTGGCTTTTTTCTAAATGGTATTTCATAGAAAACTCGGAAGGATTGCCAAACTTCTGCATTTATAAAGATAAAAGGTAATTTCTGCAATAAGAACTGGTCATCTGTTTTATGAAATTCTGGGCTAGAACCCTGAGTATGATTTTTTCCAGCTGTGACTATCAGCAAGGGTTTTTCTACCTTGTTAGTACTAGCTAATGAGAGGAAGTATCGGTAGCTTTTTAGATCTACATAGGAAAATGATGCTGTTGTACAGTTTTGTTAGTGCTCTTTCGAC
>NW_009211095.1:80610-101154 GCF_000690835.1 Fulmarus glacialis
CTTACCAAAACTATACAGCACTCCTAAGCTTGCATTGGTGTGAGTTAGGCTGTGCTACTGTCTGTTTCTTTAGGTATGTCTACATTAGTGTTTTATCTTTGAATCAGAACAGCACTTTTGAAATGAATCTTCTAGTTTTCCCTGTTTACCAATATTTGAGTCACAGTGTAGACATAGTCTCAGGGCTCAGACTGGACTCCCTCTGGATGAAGCTGAACTGGAAGGCGTGCTCCAAAAATGCACTTGATCTGCTACAACTGCTGGAGCAGATGAAGTACATGGATTGGAATTCATTGCACGGCCCCAGCCTAGAGCTGGCCCGGTGTAACACCACCCGAAATGCATACCATGTGGCCTCCAGGTCCTTAGCACCAGATGTTTCACTTCACAAATCCACTAGTTGCTGCTGGTAGACGTGATCTTTGAGCTCTCTCGCAAGTTTCCCACTGAATACTTCTCGCCTGTTTCCCCACTATGGAAATAGAGCAACTTTGCTATAGTGTGGGAGGATCAGTGCTGATCGGGTTGGCTCCCCTGTAGCTCTAGGACACATTTTGCAGAAGCACTTGCATTTTGGGTGTGTAGTTCCAAAGACCCCCGAGAGGTGAAGTTAAAGCAAATGCACAGTCCATGAGTTTCTGAAATCTTTATAAATGTTCTTCAAGTATTGTTATGTGGTTTCCAGGCGTCACAGTAAAACACCGAAAGTTCTAAAAGGAGCCTGAGATTTCACCTGCTGTAAGTACTCCTGTAAATCAGGCTATCGAGCAGTTTGTTCCTTTCTCCTGAGCAGTGATTTGCCTGCTGTGAAGGAATGCTGAAGCATAGTCATTCGGGGTTCCTACGTGATCGGCTACATCTAGTCACAAACTGTGTGACTTTTTTAAAGAGCAGTTAAGTTCCAAAATTCATGTTTGGATTCATATCTTACCTGCCATGGTAGTAGCTGGATTTGTCTGAGACTGTTGCATTAGGTAGTTCAAACGCGCAGTCAAATTTCTCTTATCTTTGTGCTGTTCTTCAGAATTTTTGGCCAGTGCTTTATCCCAACACGGATGGAAAAAAGATATTAGAAAAGGCAGGTGAGAAAAGATATTAGAAAAGGCACTTGTATCTCAAGTGGCACATCCAGAATTCTTGATGAAGGAAGAGTCTTGTGTACTGGTTACAAAGGCAACTGACTGGAAATCTAGTGTGTTAACAAACAAACAATATGAAATTAAACAATGAATTTGTCAGGCTTATTTTTGCTCTCCTTTCGTACATGACATTTCTTCCTCCTCTCTCCCACCTCATCCCCCAGGTGCACAGCGTTGTTCAGTAAATAAGGAATTTTCTGTGCATTTGTCTCCAGCTTCTGCTCAGGATGGCCACAGCCCCTTCTTAGTGTTTGCCAACCAACCCTCTGTTGAATGCAGAACTTAATTTCCTTGTAACCTCTTACGTGATTTTTCCCAACAGTGAGAACATCTCAGATATTAATGACTACATATTCATAGCAAGGCAAAATTATTTCAGCACTGTTTGTGTCTGTCTGGGTTGCATAACATGGGCCGCCTGGACTTTTCTTCTAAGGTTCTTGTCTCAGAACTGGGATGGATACGGGCAGATGCTGATGCAGCTCCCTCAGTCATTCCCAGGGAGACAATGCCACTGGAGTCGGCATCCTATGCTACACCCTCACTGTATTTCTGAATATTCCAGTTATCAGCAGGCTTCAGATGTTGTGGCTGATAGTGCTGATAACTGCTACATGAACTAATTGAGAGAACTTTTAGCAGTGGTAAACTGAAGTTTACAAGGGGCACAAACCATACTTTACAAGATGGCTTCACAATTTTGTTGAAAGGAAGGGAGTATAAATGATTCATGAGTTCAGTTCCGTTTTCTCTGTGTTTTGCTGACTTAGTACATTTCTCTGCATGTAACTCAGGTGATCCTTGTTCTCTGTCACCAGTCTTTTGCTTGGTGTGTCCCCATGTTCCCTCTTCACCTACGTCAGCAGTTCTTGCACCTCTCTTTCATTATGGCTGTATGCTGTGTTATTCATGAATCAGCAAACACGGAAAAACAGAACAGAGAATTTTAGGCTGCATTGTAGTGCACGACGCCACCATGTTTCCTTCAGTGGGGAAGCTGTTGCAAAAAAGCTCTTCCTTTCTCTTTGGTATCTTGGGCTTGAGCATGCTCTGTGCATACAGAATATCAAGTGATTCTTAGTTTCCAAGCTTCTAAGAAACCTTTGTCCATTCTGCAGTTATTAGGGAAGAAAAAAAAGAAAAAAGAGTTGTGGGTTTTTTTTTTTTTCCTCTATTGGAGCCAAAATTCCACAGTACATAGTGTTTGCACTTTTGCCAGCATGTGCTGAATAGTGTTTCTGTGCAGGAGAATACAGCATCTGTCTTAAAAAACTTCGTTATTAAAGTTGCATTTTTGGTAAACCCTGTCATCCTGACAATATTCAGTCTTATTTATTCTTCGGTGTTTCTAAAGAGTAAGAAAGTTATCCTAACTGACTTTTTTTCCCCAGCTTGACTGGGTTTAAAATGAGAGGTTATCTTCTGCAAAATTAATATGTTCTTCTGAAACGTTACAAAATTAAAGGTGTTTTTACTGCTTTTATTTTCTTTCCCCAAATATTTCTGTGAGTGAATTTACTAGTGGGGTTACTAGAGACATAAATCTTCAGTAAATAATTGATGCATTTGTTTAGTGAAATCTTTCTTTCTAAATCTACTTGTACCACAAACCTTATTTTAAGAGCTAATCAGTTTGCAAACAAATGTGCTTAAAGGTGAGCCACGATTGCCTCTAAGCATGTAATATGGATGACCCTAAAGGTCTCAGTTCCAAGAACCTGAGGCTATGATGAGTGATGACTATTACATTTGTATGGATTCCATAGCCTGCATAGGTATCACATAGACTCATTGAAGACACAGGTGCCATTTGCAAAAGTTCAGCAACTTCTAAAAACTTCCTACTAAAAACTCCCATTATGAGTTGTTTGTGTGGATTTTTAAATGTTTTTAAACCCATCAGTGTCTGTGCGTTTGCCAATTTACTGTGTATGTCTTTGTTCAGAGCTTTAAGTTTATATATTCTTTACTTGGTAATATTTTTGTGTGTTCTGGATTTAACTTCAGTGTTACTGCTTTCTTTTAGGGAAAACTGCCAATGACAGGAATGACTATCACAAAGCTAGAAGACAGTGAAAACCATAAAAATGCATTTGAAATATCAGGTATTGACTGTAAACATTTTTATTTACTACTTACTCCAGGATATGCTATTTCAAACATCAAATGTTCTGTCTGAACAGAGGGAACAACTTTTTCATTGTGAAGGTGACCAAGCACTGGCACAGGTTGCCTGGAGAGATCTCCATCCTTGGAGATACTCAAAAGCTGTCTGGCCACGATCCTGAGCAACTGGCTGTAGGTGTCTGTGCTTGAGCAGGGGGGTGGATGACCTACAGAGGTCCCTTCCAGCTCAACCATTCTGTGATTATACAAATTTTATCATAGAATCATAGAATGGTTTGGGTTGGAAGGGACCTCTAAAGGTCATCTAGTCCAACCCCCCTGCCATGGGCAGGGACATCTTCAACTAGATCAGGTTGCTCAGAGCCCTGTCCAACCTGACCTTGAATGTTTCCAGGGATGGGGCATCTACCACCTCTCTGGGCAAATTTTGTAAGGCAGCTACCCAGAGCCTCACTTGAAAGCTGCTTTTTACTGCTTGTCTTAAGCAGTTAACAAACTGTCTTTGCATGGGATTCATCCCCAGATTTCTGTATTGTAATGAATGGAGGCAGTAGCTAGAAGAAGGTCCTTTGTAATGAAGCAGTTCAAAATATGTGACTCACTGGAAGAAAAGAAATTCCAGAGACTCTGGAAGAGCTTTAAGCAAGAGCTTTCTTCTAGAAATGGTCCACCTCTTTCCTGAGACCTTTAGCATCTCTGCTAATGATGTTTGCCATTGTGCTTACTTTGGGTAATTTCTGCCTGTTAAGTCATTTGTTTCAGCATGTACCTTACTTCCTTGGGGGATTTAAAGGACAGTGGGAGCAGGGTTCACATGGTGGAGCTTCATACCTTCATTAATTTCCTGGATCAATTCTGCCTCCAAGCAGGTTGCATTTAAGTAAAGTAATTTTGACCCTCTCAAGTGGCTGGCAGTATCACACATCAGTGCTATGAGGCAGAGGGTAAAAGCTGTTGATGGTGCATGTTCTTCTGAGATAATAGCTATGCAGCTGACCTCAGATGAGGAATGTGATGGGTTAAAATGGAGTTAACTGCAGAAATTAAAGTAATCTTTGGTTAAGATTGCTTTCCCAAGTGACTTTTGCCTGAGCTTTAGTGCTAGATTCAGACCAACTTTATGCCTTTTTCTGAGAGAAGATCAGTGAACTGTATTCTATAACTTTTCCTATATTGTAGCGTATAGACTCAAGAATGACATTTTAGGCTATATGCTGGCTTTCCTGGGGAAGATGGAGAAGCCTAAGGCTACTGGATGAGCCTGTCTCCTACATCTATTTCTTATTGTTAAAGATTGTGTTTATTATTAGAGGTGGGGGAAAAAAGGTAGAACTCCTATGCTTGGCACAGGAGCAAATACATGGAGGAAATGTCTGTTACAACCTGGAAAAGTGAGATGCTGTTTTACTGAAAGTACAGGTTGAAATTTTTGCTTAGTACTTAGGGGATATAATGTTTTAGGAAATGAATGTCTTTATAATCATGTCAGATTGACTAAGTTGTTTTTCTGTGGTTTCCTACATCTTCTGTTTTCTGTCACGTAGGAAATATGATTGAACGGATACTAGTGTCTTGTAACAACCAACAAGATTTGCATGAATGGGTGGATCACCTGCAGAAGCAAACCAAAGTCACAACTGTTGGGAATCCCACCATTAAACCTCACTCTGTGCCATCTCACACGGTAAGAAATAGCTTCTGGATTGAAGTGAATGAGCAATGTATGCAGAATTAGGTTTTCTGGCAAATACACCACTGTGTAAAGCCTTTTTGTAGCCGTTAGTAACAGGAACTGAATGTTATGACTGTACTTTAATGGGTCAAAAGATCATTCTATTTTTAATTGTGTGAACAAAGAATAAAATGCTTAGATCTTGGTGTAATAGTTTAACAGGGTAAAAGAAAATTCATTATCATTACTTTTTCTATTTTGACCAAGTAATACATCACCATCTTTTAAGTGTTCTTAGAACAGTAGGTTTTAATTGGTGATGTACTTGACAGGCTGTGGAGAAACAATTTCCTTAAGTACCTCCTTTTGAGTTCTGCATTTGAGTTGTTGGATATGAATGGGTCTAAATTTAGCTCTGTCCTTAGAGGTGAGAGAAGTGGGAGCAGGGTTGCTCGTAGCTGTTCTTTCCTTAGTGCGTGCTCTGTCTGTGGTAGACAATAAAACCTTCTTTATTTTTCCAAATAATAATTTAGTGTCAAAATTTTCAAAGGCCAGGTGTAATAAACAGAAGCACTGGATAACGAGTGAGATTATTTCACCAATCCTTGATGATATTATGTCTTTATTATGATAATATGCTTTCTTTCCCTTCCCACCACCTTTGTGTCGTTGACAGCTTCCTTCCCATCCAGTAACACCCTCCAGCAAGCATTCAGACAGCAAGCCAATACCACTAACTCCTGCGTACCACACTCTCCCTCATCCATCACATCATGGGACTCCACATACCACGATAAACTGGGGACCTCTGGAACCTCCGAAAACCCCCAAGCCTTGGAGTCTGAGCTGCTTACGTCCCGCACCTCCATTACGGCCTTCAGCAGCTCTTTGTTATAAGGAGGTGAGATGCAGCAGCCAAGAAATATGACTGTGTAGCAGGCATACAATGGGAAGTTTAACTTACTTTCTTACACACCACCATTTTACACTTTTGTGCATGTTTTTATATAAAGATGATTTAACAGCCAATGCTGAATCAATGCTAATGGACTAGTGAATGCTGTTTATTTCAAGCAGGGATTTAGTCTTGCAGCTCAGAAAATACTAAGGCTTGTTAGGAGGGGCTTCCCCTGCCTCCCCCAAGTGCTTCCACTTATTTCCACTCTTTATCCAGTTAATAAATAAGATTTTTTTAATTTTTTTTTTCTTTTTCAAACTAGCAATTCCTATGTTATGTTGATCATCTAGGCTTATTGCAAAGTAAGTTATTTGCTAAGCACACTGCAAAGTATCTGGGGTAAGGGATCTTATGGTGCTTCAAAGTGCTGTATCAAATCATTCTAAACAGCTGTGGTGGTATAATTGACTCTTGGTTCCTCAGTATTTACCACTGTTACTAGGTAACAATAGCATATTTAAAAAAAAAAAAAGAATGGTAACTGTCAAAATATATGTGGTTTTTGTACTCAAAAAAATCTGATGGCTAATACTATTATTAGGGAAAAAAAAAGAGCTTAGATTTTAAGATGCTGTTATAGTTTTTAATTAGAATATGGTATGAAACAGG
Source organism: Fulmarus glacialis (assembly GCF_000690835.1). Classification (NCBI taxonomy): domain Eukaryota; kingdom Metazoa; phylum Chordata; class Aves; order Procellariiformes; family Procellariidae; genus Fulmarus; species Fulmarus glacialis. The sequence goes on from NW_009211095.1 coordinate 87,116, forward strand.
AATCTATTCCAAGAGAAATAAAATGTGGTGGTTTTAATCACAAAAAGATGGTGGTGGTAGGTTAATTTGGTCCTGCCGCTACATTTTGTGTGGTTTTGTAAATAGTAAGAAAATGTAAGATGTACATTGGAAGTCTGCGTGTATATAAGGAGGAGAATATTGGATGCTCTGTGGCTTAGTGGTATCTCCTGTTTCAGTATCTTTGTCAGGTATTCTCATGATAATTTAGTGTGAAGCAACAGGGCCCAGAAAGAATCATGCAGTTATGCCTAAGAACATTTTATTCTGCAAGTGTGAGATGCTGACAGAAAAATTTTATTTTGCAGACATGTAAATTGCAGTTTCTTAGAAACTGAACACTGTGCCCCAGTGAGGCCTGGCTGTTTGTGGGTGGTTTTTGGGGTTTTTTTTTGTGGTGGCTCTGTGTGTGTGACTTTTTCTTTTCTTTTGTAAATCCCCTAAACAACAGGGAAAAAGTGATAGGTGATCTGCAATTGGAAGGTTAGTATTTAGGCTTAGTTGCTACAAGAGGTTCTTCTGTTTGGCTGTACTATATGCTCATTCTGTAATTTAAGTTAAATTCCTTTCATGTTTTCATGTGTAGGGCACGAAATTCTCCAATGTGGTAAAATTTCAATCATCTTTACAGTGTTTAGCATACAATGATGTTCAAAACATATCTTCATCTTCTTTGGCCTGTCCTGTTCATTCACCTTTTTACTTTCTTGTTCTGTATTTTTATAGAGGATGTCTTGTATCCTTAAGGTAAGGGGTAGACCAGTATATTCCTTTTGTTCCTGTAACCTAGCATTGTTCCTGTAAATTAGCATGACCATGTTTTGAGCAGAAATGCTGTATTTGTTGCTGTATTTTTTTGCTGTAGGGCTTTTTAAGAACAGACCTAAACATTTACAAATTCTGACTTTGAAGAGTATAGTACCTTGTTAGTACCTTTTTCACCTGCTTCTAAGTAGACAAGTGAAATGGGTTGTCTCTTCAAAAGTTAAGGAAAAAAGCCTGTGTTAACGTATGCCTGCCTCTTCCCTTCGCTCTAGCTCCCAAACAGCCTGCATGCTCTTGCAGCAACTTTTCTGTATATTTCTGTTAATAGAACAGATAAAATATCTGATTTTGTGTATAGTTGGAGGAAGGGTAGAGAGGAAATCAGCCAGTTCAGGCAAATCAGATGTGCCAAAAAATATTAGTAAACTGGATTTTGGTGCTGTTAAAAGATTTTAGTTAATAACTCCTGTACACATCTTAGAAGTTAAACTTCTGAAATACTGTAGAGAAGCTCTACTCTTTTTATTTTTATTCCCTGCACAGGATCTCAGTAAAAGCCCTAAAACAATGAAAAAGCTGCTTCCCAAACGCAAGCCAGAACGGAAGCCATCAGATGAAGAGTTTGCACTGAGAAAAAGTAAGAGAGACTTGAACAAATGTCTGCATAATATAAAGGCTGGAATTAACATCAGTTTAAATTCTGTGAAAGTTAGATGTACAGTGTAAGCAAGTCGTCTGGTTTCCTCTCTCCTGTCAGGGGAGAGGGAGTAGGTATCTCCAGAGGATGGTTTGTTTTATTCATCTTAGGTGCTTATGTCACGATGGGATTAGTTGCTTTCTAGGGTCTTACTACTGACTGCAGTGGATGCATGCTTGTGAAGTGCCAATTTCTGTCTGTTCGCTAGAGGGGGAAGTGAGGTTGACTGTAGAACCATGTGAAGTTCAGTAAGGTAAACCTGTCTTTTAATACCGTAAACAACAATTTGAAGATATTATCCCACTTTTGCAGAATAATTAATAGCTATGTTCTTAAATCGATCCTGGTAGGAGCTCCTACTAAACTGGGTGTTGGAAAGCTGAGTATTGCTGGTGGTTTGAAGAATAATTGTCCGCGGTCACTCTTTCTAAGATCCAACAGTCTGCTCTAATCTCCTAGAAATAAGGTCATTTGCTAGTGTCTGTGTCCAGGTAAACTGCAGAGCTTTAGTCTGCTTGAAGTCTGAAGAACAGCACTGAACCGAGAGAGACTGATGAACATATAGAAAAACAGAAGGGTCAAAATCTGGATGTTGGGGTAATTTGGGGTGGAGGGGACATTAATGTTATCAAGCAAACACAATATTCATTTAGTTGTCAGTGTCACTCTAATTCTTCCTTATAAATTTGTGTGAATGAATAATCCAATTACTTGTATCAATAAAAGACAGGGTATTTAGTATGAACGCCACATTCTTTTACTGCACCTTTTGCTTCTCTGTCTGTCCTTTGCTCACGGGCTTTTTAAGATGGAGACTGTGCTTCGAGTGTTCAATGCATGAAGTGTTTTACCGTGAACATTGTCTCTCACTGGTTTGTGTAGGGTTGGAGAGAAAAAGCTTTTCCTCAGGGCGCTGTTGGTTTGTTTAAGGTAGAGGTCCTTCTGAGTGTGATGTGAATTTCATATGGCAAAGGTTGGGTAGTGAATAGAACAATCCTGTGTTCATGGATGTGCAAGTGGACGTTTTAGTTCAGGATGCTTTATCTCCTTGCAGGAAGGTATCTGTTTAGGAAAAATGAAAGTACTGCAGTGTGGTATCATTTCAGATGTTAGAGGATGGAGGTTCAGTAGTTGTAGTGACAGCGGTAAAGCTGTCAACTTGCAGATTTAGAAATTATTAAGGAACACGTAGTGAGAGGTGAGTTCTTTTTTGGGGGAAGGAGGGGCTCTATAGCTTGAAAATACATTGTTTTACTCCTGAGTAAATTAACACCTTTCAGTATTTTGTATGTAGGAGAACTTTCTATAAAAGGGATTTTTGGTGGCTTTAAGTCAGTGTTACTAACAGAAAGACTTACTGATCTTGGTATTCATCTCTTTTTTTTTTTTTTTTTTTTTCTTCCTTTCCCTTTTGTGTCAGTAATTAGAAGCTTCTGTTATATGTTAGTCCTCCTTCAACCTTTTCCAGCTTGTGGAGCTTTAAAAGTTTTCCATTGAGGAACTTCTATCGAACTTAAAGCTTATTGATAAATAAGTTCGGGTTTTATTACTTATCTTCTCTGGAATCCCAGGGATTTATGGGCTATGTTTTGAGAACTGGTATGTTAAATTAGCATTATAACAGACAAACCAAAATAAGTAAGGCATTTCAACTGAGTGCCCTCGCACTACTCATTTCAGAAGTGAAATATTTGACCTGCTACTGTAATAATGTGGTGCTGCATTCTAACCACAACGAAATCCAATTTTTCTTCCTGCCTTGAAAGAGAAATAACCTGTAATTTGGAGTGCGTGTGTCTCTTAAACTGTGGGGAAACTACATTGGGTCAAGAGGATTTCTTCAACAGTTAGCTTGTCAGCTGATCCTGACAAATGTTGGACAGTTGGCTTTGTTCTGGTGATAATAAATCACAAAAAATAAGAGGATGCATTGGCTGACAGAATACTACTACATTTTGATGTTCAAGGCAGTTCAGATTCATGCAGCAGAAAATCTTTGAGACTATTTTTTTCCTCAAACTTTGCGGGGAGGAAAACTGAAAAATGCTTTTAAAACAACAAATCGTCTTGCTCTACATTTGGACTCCTGGTTCCATCTAAACTAACGGGTAGAGGTACCTCTAGATTTCAGTTTGACTGGAATTTCACTCTGTTGCAAGTGAACAATTTGACAGCATTTTTACTGAATTCCCCAAGGAGAAGATTTGCTGTGGAGCTCTACCTTGAGGAAAATTTTGCCATGTTAAGCTTGAATAGTCAGATTTTTTCAGTAGTGCTGTTTCTACTTTAAAGCCTGAGAAGTTTAATTACTCCACTTTTCACAGATATACTTACGTGATTGTGACATCTTTCCAACTGCACACTGGCGTACTGTACTGATGTATTTATGATGATGTTAATTCTGAGTTCAGTTTTCAAGAGTGTGCTGTTAAAAGGGGTAAATCTGATATATATACAAAACCCAAAAGTTCTCAAGATTTCTGTGAATTAGTATTCATTGATTTCTTTGATTAAATAATGAAATAATATGTATATAATAACTGGGGTATACAGTTCTTTTTCAGTTTAATGGCTGTTTGGTTTAGAACCAGAGTGATCACACTTCAAAACACGTTCTATGCAACTTCAGATGCTCAGAAAATTTCTTGAATGTGCGGGTAATTACTCTGAGTTGGGGCTTTTTCCAAGCATTTCAAAATAGTATTTTGTCTTTTTAAATTATTCCTTTTGCTCACTGAAGTATGATTTTTTTTAAAAATGGGATGATTAAGAGAATTTTAAAAGGTTGATTAGGCCGAACTTTGGTCTCAGCTGAAACGTAGTGATTTACAAAGGCTCTTCTGTGTTAAGAAACATAACCATGTTTAAAATTCTATTTTTCCCATTGATTCTAGGTACAGCTGCTTTAGAAGAAGATGCTCAAATTCTTAAAGTCATTGAAGCGTATTGCACAAGTGCCAAAACACGTCAAACACTAAATTCAAGTAAGTTAGAAAATACTGAAATGGCTAACTAAAACACAAATTAGATAGTTTGCAGAAAAAGAGAGGTGTATGTTCTCAGGCCTTTGCAAGTAGCAAGCTGGACCTAGAAGAAATAATAACCTGTTTCTGGCTTAATATCAGCGCTGAGTGTTCAAGTATTGGATGCCAAGGTCCATGGTTAGAGACTATAATTCTTTCAGTATTTAAAAAAAACCCACCAACCAACCAAAAAAACACCAAAACAAAAGGGACTGCTTGTCATGGTTTAAAATTGCACAAAACCTTCATCAATGAATGAGAGGTGTCTGAACTGAATATGACAGTTTGATCAGTATGCTTTTTGATAAATTTCAAGAAGCTGGTAAGTAGTGAGGAGGAATGAAGAACAAGTCATAATTTTAGAGGATTGTATTTTTGTCTTGTTCTGTTCAACAAAGACTTCTGCTATGGAAAAGTAACCTAGACCTATAAAAATTTCTTTTATTGCCACTAGTTGTTTTTAGTATTAATTACAAATTTTAATCCCATCTCATGATTTCAGGAGAAATTGTTCTCAGATCTGTGTGTTGCTTAAAGCCATTTTTAGTTTCTCAGATCAATACCTAGCTTATTGAAAACCTGTAACGTGCCTCTGGGGTCCTACTTCATTTAATCCAAATCAAGGTTGCCATGTGGAGTTCCTCTGTATTGTAAGTAAAATACTGCGCAGAGCAGGGGAGTCCACCAGCATGTGTTCCATTTACACAAGGAAGGAGAAAATGCTGTTGCGTTTGTTCTGATTTGCGCAGTTTTTGCACTGTTTAATACCGATTTAATTCAGGGATCCTTGGAACACAGTATAATGATCCTGAAGTACTTGTCTGGTTTTGCTGCTGTCAGGAACTAGAAGAGTGGACATTATAACTTACCCTTTGTTCACTTAAGCTGTTTAAGTTTGCGGTATTAATCACTGTTACTGCTACCCACAGTGCTCTATGCCTGTTTTGCTTCCAAGCAAAAGCACTTTATGCTGACAGTTGAGAAGTCTCAAAATGCAGTTGCAAACTTAGTTCATGGATTTTCCTAATACGTGTTCACTTACTATTATCACCTTGAAAAAATCTAGCTTCTTTGTATTCGTATGTACTTTAAAATGGGAATATGGCCCTTGTATTAGACTGTAGAAATTTTTGAAGTAACAGCAAAAACCTTCATTTTAATTTTTCTGTCTTGATGAACTGTACATCTCCAAGGTGACAAAATTGTCAATTTCATAAATTAGCTACTATTACATAATTTTTATCAATATTAATCTATTTTATAGCCCTACGGTCATAACAGTAGTGTGTTTAATTGGATAAAAGGAAGTGAATGTGTTCAAAATTCTGAAGATATACTTTGTTCCAAAGAAAATTAAATGAGATGATTGCTGTTTAAACGTCTCGACTGATCTGTTGATTATTTCCAAGGATAATGTGACAAGAAATGGTTGGGGAAACATTTGCACTTCCACAGTAGCGTGTGTGTGTGCAGATATAAAATGGATATGATTTTTTTTTGCTTTTTTGCCTTTTTTTTTTCCTTTCTATGTATATTTAAGAAATATACATAGTGCTGTGGGTATCACTGCATACATCAGAAGTCAACAGCTTTTATTTGCTCTTAACTGCAGCAAGAAATAATTTTTTTTATTGATTAAGCACACAGCTGCTTTGTTTGGAAAAAATAGTGTTGTCATCCAAGACTTTAGGTTTCAGAAGATCCGTTTGTAGACTGGAATTAGAAATGGGGAAAAAACCAATCACGCTGGAATTGCTTCTATGGGAGCAGTAGTCAGTGTAGAAGAACAGAATGAGAGAGTTGCGTGTCACCCGTGAAGTACGCCCTTTTTTTACATACTCCTTTCTTACCTCCGTGTTAATATTCTGCCCGTCCCTCACAGAACTCATTTGGCAATTCTCCTACCTGCACCTTAAGCCAAAGCCCAAGGGGTGCTGCTTTTGGCAATGTCAGTTCAGCCGAGCTATGGCACCAGTGCAAACTGGTAGGGAGTGGCATTAGAGGTAACAGAGCAACTTTTTTCAGTTGTTTGGATGGGGAAGATGTGGGGTTTAATTTGGGGAGGCAAGCAAATAAAAGAACAAGAGTTTCACTTTCTCTTGCTTCTTATATACTGAATTTATTTTGCATTTCTGCTCCAAATGAAGGCTTAAAATCTTTTACAGTATTGCGTGTATAGTGGCTTATAGCATGGCCACATACATGGTTTCAATCCTTGGATGTTGCCAGGCCTTTTAAAAAAAAAAAAAAAAGAAAAAAAGAAAAAAAGAGAGAGAGAGGAAAAAAGTGTCCTTAGCAGTTTGACCAACTACCCTAGACATCTTAAAGTATTTAATTGGGAAGATAGATTCAGATAGAGGTGTGTAGGAAGAGGTGTGTGAGGGGTTGGAACAGACCAGACTGTGTTGCTGTTAGGCTCTTAGCCCTGTTATTCTGTGAGTTCATTTACTAAATGGTTAAACAAATAACAAGGCGTGCAGACACAGAAAAGCTGTACTTTGACAGTCCCCTTGAGTGGGTGCAAGATGTTGCTGTTGATTTAGAAAGTCAGCAGCCCTGCTCTGCATGAGAACCTTTGCTTTTTCCCCCGCATTTTCCTCTTTGCAGTGGTGACACAAGCACTTCTGTGGCTGTGTTGGGAGCTGATGGGGAAATTACCTGCTTGAAAAAGAATCTTTTGTAGGGTTATTTTTCATCTGAAACTGTTCCCTGACCTGGCTCACCAAGCAGCTGTACAAATGACTGTGTCATTGCAAGGGAGGGAAAGGATGGAGGTACAGATGTGTGGTGCGGAAGGGGCTGTTGCTTTTCACATCAGCGCTGGATCATGCTGGCTTACTGTGTTTATTGCTCTGTCCCCAATCAAATCCCCCCAGATCAGAACTGACTCCATACTTCAAAAGGACCTAACTCCCTCTTCCAAAAGATCTACTTTCAAACAAGATTTTGGTTATTCAAAATTCTCAACTGAGGCTGCTGAGAAGCTTAAAAACCACTTCAAAAATTGTATTGTAACAGTTCAAACATTATTACATGCTGAGTGTAATTTATACTTAAACCCCAAACAAATTAAAAAAAAAAAAAAAAAAAAGAAAAAAAAAAAGAAAAAAACTTTGGTGCCTTTTTAACAATATTTTCTCTTTTCCTTCTCTTCCCATCACCTTTTTGCTTTTATTTCATGTGTTTGGTTGTGGCTATTCCTTACGTTCTCCTCCTCATCCCACCTCTGCCTATCCACATCCACCATTTCATTTCACCTATACATCCTTAGCATGGCAAGGCACTGACCTGATGCATAATCACGTCTTGGCTGATGATGACCAATCAAGTCTAGACTCCTTGGGTCGTCGCAGTAGTCTTTCTCGTTTGGAGCCTTCAGACCTCTCAGAAGACTCTGACTATGACAGTATATGGACAGCCCATAGTTACAGAATGGGGTCTACATCTCGTAAGAGCTGTTGCTCATATATCTCTCACCAGAACTAATGCACTTCTGAGCTTTTTCTTAACAAATGCTTGTTGTATCACAGCCTGCTTTTCTTAGATGTTTTCTTGCTGTTCCTTGTCTCTTTAATGTGGTATTTTAACAACTTCTGAGGGAGCTTCTGAAACTTCAGTTATACCTGGTGGAAGGCTCTATTGCCAATTCAATACGCGTACAAATAAGTCATTCTAAAAAGTGTATATCCTGTTAAGGATGATATTTCTTGAGGGTTTTTTTTAACTGACAGATGTTAATTTGTAGCTCTGAATGTTGGGGGTTTTTTTCTTTTGACTTGGTCAGTGTAGCAACAGGTCCTTTCTTCTTTTCCTTTTTTTTATTTTGGATACAGCACACTTTTATATTTTGTACTGAAACCGTACTGGTTTGTGAGCTGAGTGCCAGCAATATGGAAATACCTTAGCGGTAGCGGTTGGATTTTCTACATACTACTAACAAAATACAAAGCTGGTAGAGTAAGAAAAATGCAGCTTAAAAATAAGCAGTACAAGAGCTGTAAAATCATTCAGATATTCGCGTATCTGGCCCATTTGTTTGGAAGAGCATTTTCTAATCCATGAAAATTTCTGTTTTTATACTGCTGTCTTTTCCTCATTGCTTAGACGTTTATATGAAGGACCGCACTGCTCTCCCCCCACCCCAGTCTGGCAGCTGTCATGAAAACCCGGCAGTCCATGCTCATTACATGCAGTGTTTTGATAATCTCATGTTACCTATGGTCATACTGTCACTTTACTGTATGCAGTAGCGTGGCAGAAAGCAGGGTCTAGATGTTTACTTGCCTGTTAAAATACACAGCTGACAACTCTCAATTGACCATTCTTCTTGAAAAGACGAGATGAAAATGGTTCCTCTGATGGAGGCTCGAGTGTTCAGCATCTGAAACTCTAGGTACAACTGCGATCACTTTGGCTTGTTTGAAGTTTTGAATAATAGAATGCTTGGCTTTTGGGTTGTACTGTTTGGAGCATGTCCGTGACAGATTTTATTGTGTCTTGTAACTTCTCTCACGAACAGGTTTGTTTTCAGCAGCAGCTCTTCACTTACAGTCGTGTTGGCTTTTCAGAGAACTGTAACACACTGTGCACAGCTGAAGGTCTTGAACCTGCACCTGGGGCACTGCTGGGGTGAAGTGTGCGTGTGTTCTGTCTTGTGGATAACGTAACTGGCATCGAAACAAAAATGACGTGTTTTCTAGATCTCTGTTAGCATTAGGGAAAAGCATGTGATGAAAGGACAGAAACAGTTCTCATTTTCACAAGGGTCCCCAGATGCAATTCCCTTACCGCTTTTCAAGTAAGCATGTTATCCAGTGTTCAGGTATTACTCTTTGAACAAGTTCAGAATAATCACGATGCAATTAACAGCTGCCTGGGAACTTGATCACACTGTTTAAAAGATAATCAATACCTTTCTGCAGGTTACATAATCAGAAAGTTAGTAATTGCTAGACGTGCATGATTCCAGAACGTGGTCAGCGTGGAGAAGCTATTTGAAAGCAGTTCACATCTGCAGATTTGCATTTAGTCGTGTTTGATCACCTGCATTATCCTCTCTGACTGTTGTTGGCATTCAGAAATGTGACTAACAAAAGCAGCAGTGCTTACTGAGGAGGGTTTTCAGGGGTACATTTTACTACTAGTCATATATTAACGTAATGACCAGGAATTTGTGTATGTTGAACTTTTTTCAAAGTGGAGGAGTGTTGCTTAAAGAAATGAGATAAGTATGTGTGCTCCATACCATTCCACAGTGCATTTGTAACCCACTTCACTCCCCTCTTCCTTTCAGTCAGTTTTTGTTTTGTTAACATATATGGAAAGTATGGATTGTTTTTTTTCTTGTTTCTTAAGCTGTGGTGTTCTAGTTGAATAATGTTTTCTGCATTGGATAAACAATAATTTCTTTATGTCTGTTTCATGTTATATAGTGTAAATATGAGTTTGAAATACAGTTGTTGCACTTGAACTTTCCTTATCACACAGAATGTTTTGTTACCCAGATCCGAAGATTTTATTGACTTTCTATGCACCAAAGCTTTGACAGTTTACCACCATTAATTATTGTAGCATTTAAGTCATTAACTATTATCATAATTAGGATCTCATATTAACGTCACCACACATTTAAAATCATTCTGTGTCTTCAGTGTTACAGGCCATAAGCTATTGTGAACTAATCAGGAGTATTAATGCAACATGCTTTTTAAAAAAAAAAAAAAAAAAAAAAAAAAAAAAAAAAAAAGGCAAGTGTGGAAATGGTGGTATTCAGTCCAAAGGTTCAGTGTTTCTATTTTTGTGGAACTTTAGTCATGGTAATAATAGTACCTTATGTTTATGCAATTCTGTAAATTATATGTGTACAGTTACAAATACACTGGGAGGATGGAGAATCTGAATTAGAAGGTAGGTTCAAGCCATTGTCAGCCCCTCTTCTCATGGCTTACGCAGTGTTTCCATAAGTTAGTATTTGCCATAAATTGAAACCAACCAATATTAATTGGGTGTTTTGCATAATCTTGCCAAAACAAAGTAATGTGTATATAGTGACGTAAAACATAGGAAGAAAAAAAATATATATTGTGCACTTCGTTTGTGAATGGGAGAAGCCATCTTTAGTAGGTGACTGCCTTTTGAAAATACAAAATGGATGTATATCTGAATGTTGCATTGTACTGTACAGTATGCATATTGTTTGTGGTTGCATATATCAATTAAGTGTTTTGTTTTATATAAAGGACATCTGTTATGTACAGTTGAAATAAATTTTGCATTTGCTAGAGTGTGACTTTAATATTTAATTATTACACAGGGGGAAAGGACAGCATAACTTGTAAGTTAACACTTAATTCCCTCTTCTCCCCATGCCTCCTTTCTCTCACCCCCTTATTCCCGGAGGAATCAAATGCTGAAGTGAAAGAGCTTTTTTGACATAAGTGTGTAATCTTTGTTTAATGTAGTTGACAACTACAGGAAATTCAGTGTAATGAGAAGTATGTATCCTTCTGTATCCTCTTTTTTTGAAAATAACTATTCAGAGATGTTGCCATCTATAGAATGTTCTTCTCTTGCCTCCCTCCCCCTTTAATTGATTTTATTTTCTTTTTCATTTTTTGAATTGGTGTATTCTCAGCAGAAGCACAGGCTGAATTATTGGAACAATCTAAAACCTACTTCTGCAAGTCCTGTTATCACAGATAAATTTTAGGAATATGATATTGGTTTCTATAACCTTACATATTTTCAAGATTTGATATTACAACGTTTTTCTCTTTAAAACAAAAGTTATCTTTAGTGTTTCTACTTAAAAGGTGCTCGTATTTGAGTGAATTTAAATAAAACGATAACCTAATATACATGCTAAAATGTTTACATCAGAATAAACGAAGTAATTGCCTACTTCTCTTAAAAGGTCATAACATTTTTTTGCTATGATTGTAGCAACTCTTAGTGTTAGCCCGACAGCCCTCTGGTTGGAAGTTTTTGTATTGGTTAGTGAAATATAGGAAGTTTAGTGGGATAGCTCTTTCCAAACGTTGTTTTAGAAATATCCCACTTCTTCAGATGGTGTATCTGTCTTTCAAACTCTTCATTCTGTTCTTATATGACTAACACTTACATGTGGAGTTGTATTTGTTTCAGTCCACTTTATCTTCATTTTACTCGTCAAAACATTTTGCTGTAAACTGCATAGATCTGTCATCTGAGTCGTGGGGTTTTTTGTGTATCACCATTAAGTAAAAAAAAACCCCAAACCAAAAACAAAAAAAACCCCAAACCCCCGAAAAACACCCACAAAAACAAAAACCAAACCAAAACAAACCAAAACAAAAACCAAAAAATCAACCAACCAAACAAAAAAAACACCAAAAAAACCCAAACAAAAAACCACTTCATGCCAAAACCTTTTTTGTTACTCGAAAGAATTTGAAAAAAAAGGTCTATTTTACAGTAAACTTAAGTTTGGCCTGATGCTTGGATTCTGATTTGTTGTTATCTGTAGAAGATATTAAAGGGCTCCCCTTTGACTTTGGCAGATCTGTAGCATGAAAGATTTTTTTTCAATGCTTTAGTCTCAATGAACGTAGAGTCTAGGAGCACCATTTTCAGGATTGTTCATATTAAGACTTTACCAAAAATTCATTGAGAAAGAGAAGGTTAATTTGACAGGTCTGCTCATCCACTTTAACATCTTAAATATAACTAATGCAGTGAAATACTGAATGTTTTAAATGACAAGTAATTCTTACTTTTTGTCCAACATTTGCTTCTCCAGGAAACTTACACATTTGTACATATCAGTGGCTAATGGTAGATCTAAACAGTTGTGTATGCACATAGTTGTCTTTCAGTGGCAAGTCAGACTTTTGTCTTTGAAACTCAAGCAAATAACTTCAAAGAGCTGCTTAGCTTATGAAGAGAGCCTAGTAAAGTTGGTGAAAAACAGAATTGCGTATTTACAAGTACTGTTTCTAGTTTTTGACCTTTATTGTGCCTTGTTGCCCTTCTTACCTCTCCTAATCACAATAAAGGTATGAAAAATTGAAGAAAACAGCAATACTTAAAAACTGAATCATTGCTAATGGCCTCAAATTATGCCATGCGTTTTTGAAAGTTAACCACCATCACCGCGGGTGTAACTTCCATTAGCTTATATTAGGACCCTCATAGTTGCTGGAAGAAGGCAATCTCTTTGCAAGAGTATCAGTGTGAAAGTACCTGGGTTGAGCATTCTCCTCCAAATAGCCAGCTGGAGGAAGGAACCCTGTTCTTGATTGACTGGGGAGAGCTGGCTTTTAACTGAGGCCCTGAGGTTAGCTACTTAAAGTAAGTGATGTGAATACCCACTTCCATTTTACTGTTGGCTTAAATAGTTCCTGGACAGACAAGGTCTCTCAACATAGGCGGAGACTTAATACTTGGTTGAAGTGAAAAGGTATCTGAATTTCATCCCCCTTCTTCTCTTCCTTCCCCTCTGCTGATGTCTTAAGATCTGTGCAGAACTTCTGGACTCTCTTCCACATGTGTCTGCTAAAAGATTCAGAATGAAGGACCAGACTGATTACCGAAGCCTGGCTTCTGTCAGGAGCCAGCATGGTGGTATATCAACCGTTTTTTAAGATGTCATGCTCCCTTTTGAGGAGAGTGAACAAAAGGCTGGGGTTGTTCAGTTATGCTTGCAAACCGACATCACTGAGAACCTCTGTGGCATTCAGTCTGCACTCTAGTTTCTTCCCATTTTGGGAACATCACTCCAGGCCTAGGAGTGATGTTTTACCGGTTTCAGATGGGTATAAAGTGTACTTCTGTCATGAAGTCTTTCAGCCACATAAATATCCAAACAAGTTTCAGCTTTCCTTTTTTGCAGAAATGCTCAGAACTGCTTGCTGGTGTGGCTGATTGATTAGGCTGGAAGGGGGATCAGATGCTGAAAATGAAAAGCAGGGGGCTGTTACCCACAGACCTGTTCTTGTATGTCAGGTGTTGCACCACATTATGTTGTGGGTATTACTAAGGTCTCTAGCCCTGGTCTGAATGCCAGGTAGGCTATGTTATTACTTGCTTTATTCTGGAGGCTAAATTTGCTAAACCTGTAATTTAGGGTATGGTATTGGCAAAAAGTATTTGTAATTCGTTATTTTCCACTCTAGAGCTGGAAGATACTGATATTGAATAGATACCTTTATTTTTTTGATGGCATTTAATTGATGGAAACTTAGTTGAATCTTGATCATAGTAGTCAGTTGTTTTGTCTTAAATATGCAACAGACTTCTAAACAGTAGGGTCATTCTCCCAAGACCCTGGATTTAGGAGTTCCCCATTGAAAAGTTATGGCAATTTACTCAACCTTAACATTTGTTTACTAATCTTGAAGTAATTGTCTGGGTTTGCCAAGCATCCTTTCTTCTCCCATCCACCTTACTTCCCTCAATACCTCGAAAAAAAGGAAAAGAAAACAAAATGAAACCCTGTTTTGTAAAGCTTTGGGTGGGTTGTTTTTTTTCCATTTCCGCCCCGCCGCCGCCCCTCCCCC
>NW_009211095.1:101185-114284 GCF_000690835.1 Fulmarus glacialis
GGTTGTACTGTCTCAAGGTGATTTAGGGCCAGAGTTGTTCGAGGTCAGTTTAAACATTGTCTTTTGGCCTGTTTGACTTGAAACGAGACTGAGTAGTGTCTCTTAATAAAATTCAGCATGGAACTTGGACATTTAGGATTGAGGAATGGCAGATACAGCAAACTGAAGTAACTTGATTCTTCTGCACTACTTCATGAAAATGTGGAATACATCTCAAAGAGGTGCTTAGGATTATCTAAGTTGCAGCAACTTGCTGGACCGTCCTTTTAGTACAACTCTGCATGAAATTCCCCACTGTGCTATAACACAACCCTCTCTTCATGTCCTAAAGCTGTAGCTTGTAAACTTTTCTGGAGAGAAATGGTCGCATAGAGAATAGACAGAGAACCTGGTGGAGGCACAAGGTGCAATTTAGGGAATATTACCGGGTGCCTGTAATGAGATGACTCTGCTTGAAGTTTATTCTAGACACATACTTGCCAGAAAATGTGTCTTAAAAAAAAAAAAAAAAAAAAAGAAAAGCGTCTGGCATAAATGGTGCAGAAAAGCAGGACAATGAAGTAGCTTAGTTTTGCTTTTAGAACTTGATGTGTCAAGTCTGATGTTACTGTGCACGTACTCATTTGATGACAGGGTCCTTTGTTGCAGGATAGAAGTGCTATGTGTTTGTACCTTTGATACTTAGCAAGTGCTTGTGGGGTTTGGGGAAAAAAAATTCCACAACAAACAAAAAAACTTGCCAAAACACACAAAAAGCAAACTAAGATAAAGGAGAAAGTGTGGTGTGCGTTGTGGGTGTGGTTTTTTTGAGGGTTTTTTTTTGCATAAGTTCAAACCATAAGAGGAGCGAAGGTGCTGAGATAGAAATAAAAAAGTTGTGTGACCGAGGGTATTGGAGCAATGAAGGCGAGAGTGAAACTTGTGGTGTCCTAAATTCCACGGTAGTTAATGTTTTGTGGCACAGGAGGGTCAGTATTCACAGCAACAGTTTTTCATCATGTAAGTGTGTATGTGTACTGTGTGGTCTCCTTGTGTGTATCATGTTGGTGAGCATTTTGTTTTTAATGAAACTGCATTCTGTGTCTCACTAGTACTAAGTGTTTACTGTGCTATGCTGTACGTGCATCAAGATACGCTGGTGTAGACATCTGTTTTACATGCATGTGTGTATATAACTATACAGCTGGGACATTTTTTTAAAGCTGTCTACTCCGTGCTATTTCTGCTTTGCAAGGACCCATGTTACTCTGACCAGGCAAAGACAATTGGATGAAGCTCTCTACAAAGATAAATATAATGCACTGCTCCATTTGGTTGAAGGGGGTCATGGGCAAGAAACACGTGGCAGTTCTCTCTCTTTGATCAGTGTCTCCCTCAGCATGTGCTGGGCTGAGGTGCTCCACATTGGTACAGAGACCCAAAATGCAGTGATCTGGTAGCAGCTGGTGCCAACTAATTCCTAAAATAACATTTAGCTTGGTGTTCTGTGTTACCTCCTGGGCTAATAAAGCAGAGCAGTAACCAATTAACTGAAATAAACATAAGACAACTTTTTACAATTAAGAGATTGACAGCGCTAACAGGGAAATGTCCTTGAGCTCCATACAGAGTTTGGATGTGCTTGTTTTATAGGTTGTTCCTTCCCTGGAAAATAAGTGGGAGTGGATGGGTATTAACCCTTAAAAGATTTCTTCGCTCTGTAAGATGAAGAACTTGGAGCTTTCAAGGACGAGATTCTGTTCTCAAATCTGCAGTTATCTTAATTCCATAAAATTTTGACCATCACGTACTGATGCTTAGATCTTTACTGTCAGCTTAAGGAAACTATTTTCTTCATTAAAGGACATTCGCCATTGTTTGCTAAAATAGTTTAAAAAGCTTAACACGTACTGCTAAACTACGTCCCTACAAGCTCATTGTTCAGAACTCAAGACTGCAGCTGTTAGGGAAGTTTAGTATTTTTCGATGAGCTTGATTTCTTTCATTTTTTGTGTGTTCAGATTATGTGTTTTATCATTAGCCATAAAGAAAAGCACTGTTCTCACAAAGCAGCTGTTCAGCAAGAGCTAACTAATTTCTCCTGACAGGCATGCACCCTGTAGTACCTAGTTATCAGTTTAAACTGTACTAGACTTAAGACATTCCTGGTTAATGAAAGTTCATGACAATGAATTGGTAGACAAGTGAACCTTGTTTGTTAAAACAGATATCTTGGTTAAAATATGCAAGAACTTTAATGCCTTATCTGCTGTGTTTGAATTCTGAACAAATGATTGAACAGCAATTTATTTACAGACCTTCTTTTAAAAAAACTGCTTGTAATTTGTTGCAGCCTAAATGTTATTTAATAATGTTTCTAGAATACATGCTTTATGTATGTATGAATGGATGCACATATCTAAGCTCTAGATTTTTCTATTCAGAGCTACTTTTTTAGAACCTATATATATTATCTTGATGTTATAAATTGTAAAGATTGTGGAAAATGTTTTGAAGGTGTTGGAATGTTTTGAGTTTTTATTGTCAAACCATTAAGTGCTTTTGAAAACATTTATTAAATACAAAGTATGTATTTCATTTGGTAGGAATTTATTATAGGACTAAAAGGCTATCTTGTGAGTGTATGTATATGTGTGCACACACACACAATTGTGTTCTTTATTGTGTTCCAGGGGGAAGGAGTTTTTAACCTTTTTTTCTTCCATTGCTGTATCATTTGATACCACTATTCTGCTCCTTACTGATAGAGTAATTGGTTTAGAGTGGAATTGTTTCTTGGATTTGTATCAGTGTGAGATCAGAATCTGTCCTTGAGGCTTAAATCGATGTTATTTAAACACATCTAGCTTTTTCTGAGTTAGCTATGGTGAATTTGTATAACTTTTACTGATAATTGAACGTGCACCGTTCGTTGAACGGTGTAACATCCCCATCGATGACACAGGAGCTATGTCAGCAGCAGGATAGGAACGTCAGACAATTTTTTGTTGTTGTAAGGCTGTGGTTTCAAATGTAAAAAAATGTGTCAGTAACTTGTGTGTGTGGAGGGAAGAGGGAAATAGAAAGTGATATACCTTGGTCATGCAGGTGTATCATGCAATGAATGAAATAATAATCTTTAAAATGCCCCAGCAATATTTGTGAGTAGCTCATTTTGTAATTTATTCTTACAACAGGTTCCCGTAAAGAATCAGCTCCTCAAGTCCTGCTTCCAGAAGAAGAAAAAATTATTGTAGAAGAAACTAAAAGTAATGGTCAGACTGTTATAGAAGAGAAGTAAGAGAACATTTAATGAATGATGGATTAAACCAGTAAACTTTGCACTCTTCTTCCTCGTCCCGTCTCCCATTATAGTAGTGTGTGTATGGTATATTTGTAGTAGGGAACAGAGCTGTTTGGGGTATGCTGCCAGTCCTTTAAGTGCGGTTGGCCTTCATTTAAATGCTTGTAGTCTGGTTTCTTTGTATATGCTATGCACCTTATTCCTTCTGTGCCAAGAAGTTACATGTTTCACTTGTAAATAGTTTTTCCAAGTGCTGTAGGATTTCAATATTAAATTGGTGTCATCTTTCTAGTTAATGTGTGGTGTCATTCTATTTTTTTTGGTAAGGTGTATGCTGGAAATGAAATACAGTTCTGTTACAGAAGGCTGTAATACAGAAACCAGTGTAGGTCCATGTGTGTTTGAGAGGTGTATCCTGTCACAGAAGCTGGTAACAGGTCCTTGCCTTGCTGAATATAAATCAGGATAAGAGACAATTTTTCAACACAAGTTTAAAATTAGCTGTTACCTGTGAGGGTTTTTTTTGTTTTTAATGCATTTCATTTGACAATTTTGTCTAATAATAGATTTAGACATGTATGTCTGAAAACCGTTGTAACAGATCATCTTCTTTTTTCATTTTAGAAGCCTTGTTGACACAGTATATGCATTAAAGGATGAAGTACAGGAGTTAAGACAGGTTGGTAACTTGCTACTTTTATAGCAACATGGAGAATGGAAAGATGGAAGGCTTATTGTAAAAATAAATACGACTTGTAAGTTGATTCATTTTGACAGGAATGAACTTGAATTTTGGACTAAATTCACTTTTAAAAGTAAAACATAGCAGTTTGACAAAAAACACCCTCTTCTGTGGTTGTCATCAGTCCTTGGAGCACCAACCTTTGAGAATAGCATTAGGTATCCTCTCTGAGGTGACTTACTAAGCTATGTTTCATGGTTTTTTGGATGTTGCAACTTGTGAAATGTTGAAAGCATTGAGCAAATTCAGTTCCGCTGTAACACCAGCAAAACAAGCTTATAGAGACTGTGAAATAGTATTTCTCTAGAATGTATAATTTTAGTAGTATAAATGTCTGGATCTATTTAGGCCTTTATTTAAACGGTCTTTCAGTAACCTGAACACCTCTTATGAATCCGTTCTTAAAACCTCTCATTTCCAGAGACGAGAGTCCTTTTCAGTGTCTATCATGTGGCCTTTTTTTAATAAGGGCTTCAGGTTAGCTTAGGGTGCTGCTTTGTCACATGGGGGAATTGTGCAAGATCTCACCTGAGTTGCTGGTATGGAAGTTACAGCTGCTGTTTTAAACTTGTTTTAAGTATCCAAAATGAGTTTTTTAAAAATATCTTTTTCTTGTCAGGACACAACCTGTTTAAACCATGTTAATGCTGCTGCACGTAGTCATTGCTTAATGTGTAGGCGAAAAAGCATTCAATTATCCTCACTCTCCAATGTGTGAATTTGCTAACTGACCTTAACAGTTCTGACTCAGGAAGTCGGTTAAAATTTCCTGTGTTAATGTAAAATGGATTTGTATTCAAATTACTTTAGGTTTTGGGCTATAAATGTGAATCCGAATTCTTTGCCCACCTGTGAGCGTGCCCAGTATTTCTTAGGATATCATGCATGTTCCTTGAAATAGGACAGTTGATGTCTTAAATACTTAAATTCTGCTGTTTTCAACATATAAAGCATGTGTATCCCAGGTTTGATGCAAATTTGACAGTCTTTTTAAAAATACAATTCACGTGATACAGGCAGCAATAGTAACCCACTAATATTTCTGTGGCCTGGCTGCTTTTGTACAAAGGATAAACGTGCTGCCTCACCGAGGCCCTGTAAACAAAAGACCCTAAACAAAAAATCACCTTCTCCTGAACTTGAAGCAACAGCTCTCTTTTCCGGTGCCTTTCCAAATAGACGGTCTCTTCAGAATCTCACATCTTCCAAAGCCAAGACCTACTAAAGCCTGAGTTCATTTTCTTGTATATCAGCAATCTCAGCTTAGAAGCATTTATTCATCTGCTGCTGTGATGTTGCCAACTGGCGAACTGGCAGAAATAATCTCTGAGCTGGGAAGGTCCCAAGCGACCAAGAGCTTTATGGATAAAGGCTTTCTGGGAGTACATAGTGTGCTGGTTGGTGTAGACACCAGACTGCCTGTTGGTGAGAGTAACCATGCGAAGTAGGATCCCTCCCATAGCAGTTTCCATAGGTTATTCATAGCTGTTGCTCCACAGGCACTACACTTGAATAGTACAGTCCTGAACTGGCAGTAAATAAATAAATAAATAAATGAAAAGAAATTAAGTCTGTACCTACAAGAAAAGAATGAAATTTCTGAGTTTCTCAACAGGCTTGAGAAGGGAATGGAGTTAATGAGGCGGCAGCTGTTGATCCCGTCCTGTTTCTAGAAATGTCTGTAAATGACAGCTGATGGGAGTCCAGTGGGACCCCTGGATCACAGACCTGTGTTTGTTAAAACACCCATAGACTTCTTGTCTTGCGGCCTTAATATAATGTTTTCCTATCTTCTGGTTGCTTCCCCACTGTTGCCAGCGTCACCTTGGCCTGTACAGGATTAAACAATGTAAGCATTACTGTGGTTTGGTCAATGATATCCTTACACTCCTGTTGTTCATGGTATTTCAATATTACCTGATGGCGCTAAATATTGAGAACTGACTCACTTGTTAATATACATGCAGCGTGGTGGTGTTCCTTGAAATTTAGACTCCTCTTAGACTGTTGGTAGTCATCTGTCTGGTTTAAAATCTAGTCACAAAACGCTTTCCAGAGAACACAGTGGTTTTCAAGATGCTCCTTTCAACTATTTACTTTCCTAATGAAGCAAGTTAATTTGCATTAAGTTTTAAGAAGCTTTTCTGAGATTGTGAAACTAGTTATAATCACAGGAGGCTCTTAGAGGGGATATTTATTCTACTTATTGCTCCATTTCCCTTCTCCATTAACAACAAATATATTCTAGTGTTCATTGATCAGATTTGAGCAGAAGAATTCAAGATTATTGGCCATCTGTTACTAGCACTTGCATTATAAAGGACCCCAAAGTATAAATAGGAAATAGCTTAGTTTCCATTTGGTGGGTTTTGTTGCATTGTGTGAAGTAACCGTGTGTAACTTGTGAGACTTTAATAGAAGGCTTTGCTTTTGAACAGCTAATAGCATGAGAAGAGCCTTCAGAATTTGTAATTGACAGTGTGTGTGTTGTCAGAAAAGTTCTGTTTAAAAAAAAAAAAAAGACACAAAAAAACCCCTAAAACAAATACTAATATTTCTGTCTCTATTAAACAGGATAACAAAAAGATGAAGAAATCATTAGAAGAAGAACAAAGAGCTCGCAAGGACTTGGAGAAGCTTGTTAGAAAAGTTCTAAAGAACATGAATGATCCATCTTGGGATGAAACCAACTTATAACTAATTTTTTTCTTTTTTTTTTCCCTCCCTTTTTCTTTCTATTGAAAGACCAGTTGTAAAACTGAGCTGGGAAGCCTTCTGACATTAGTCAGTGTTGCATCAAGAGCACTACAAAACAGGATTTAACTGGATCTAGTGATTTCTTGCTCTGAACATATAGAAAAGTCAAGCCATGTACTGAAGCAATTTGTACTTTAATTGTGGAGACCGTGGATCCTGAACTCTACTAAACTTAATTTGTTTGCATCTAAATTACCTCATTTTGCAGAAAGTGCAGCACCTGACTAAAAGTCCATGTTTTTCAGTGGCTTTTTAATTAGATATATATTTTTCTTGTAAATATCTGTAATTTTGAATGCATATGTGATTGATGTATCAGGGCTGATGTTATTTTTTTTCTCTTGTTATTATAATGGTCACAAGTGTTAGAAATGATGGCAGTACTGTCTTACCTAAGAAAGGTCAGAGTTCTTTGTGGATAATTATGGATTTATTCCAAATTACCCACTCATCACACATGCAAATTTAAAAACCTATTTTTCCTGTTGACCACTGTATTTAAATCCTTTACTGTTATTTATGTCTGTGCATACATTTTTAAACAGTTTACAATTCTTCAAGAACAGTATTAAAATACAGAAAACTGTTTATTGACAGTAGAAACAATTTTTAACAAAACTAATGCCCATGATTTATGTTCACATACATTTGTTTGGCAGACTAATCTGTTGTGCTTTGGCCACCAAAAGAGTGATGTACTTGCCTGCTTTTTATGACTGTGATTTTTAGGAGTTTATGTACTACATTTTCTATTGTTGTGCTTAAACATACAACTGGCTGATAATTTAATAGATCATACAGTTTGTTAAAGCAAAAAAATCAATCTAATCCAGAATTTTGTGAATAAATTGTTGCTATTTATATTTTATGGTCACAACAATTAAATTTTAGCTAATCTTTGTGCATAAGACACATGGGCTAGGCCAGACTCCATTCAGAGCTTTGTTTTTATACCACTGTGTAAGACTCTCTGGAATTCCCAGGCTGTGGAAGCAGAGTCATTCCTTTCCCACCCTGTTTTCTCAGCATGTTGCTAGTTTCTGTCCTGCTAGGATTTAAATGGAAACAAATCTGGAAATAAGTTTGGGGGGTTTTTTATCACACTGTAGTTCATAATTTGCACTGCTACAGATTTGAAAATACATAAATGAACATTTATTCCCTAGTCTGATAGGTGCAATTACTGCAATCCTTTCTTGTATTTAAAGTAGGAGATGCTACATCACTGCAAACAGTGAGCTTCAGTTGGAGCACTTAAAATACTAATCCCATTAAAGCTCATTTTTAAGTGTTCCATTGATTTCAGCAAACTTTGGATCAAACTCCAGACAGTGCAATTTTCTGAGGGGTTTTTCTTCAGTTGACAGTCAGAAGTGCAGGTATAGCACAGACCCGAGTCGCACCTTTTGTCATCCTGATTTTCTAATACCCTTTAACTCCTGTTAAATTTAATGGTCGGACTTGAGCGAATGTTTATATGAACTTTAATGAGTTGGAGCCAGGATGATTAGAGTGGTAGGAATTGTCATGCACATTTTGAATCTAATGAAAAATATATTTTTAAATCTACTTTTGTCAGCCAAGAACAGCTTTTTCAAATAGGAAAGAATGTCAATGATTACATACTTGAGGAACAATTCTGTGGGAATGGATACTTAAGAATCTGAATAGACAATTAGTTGTCTGATTTAAAAAGCTGAATGTGTCTGTAGGTATTTTAATTTGTGTTCCTACAATTTAAAAATGTCTTTCTTTAATTCCGAAGGAGCAGACTGGATAAGAAAATTAAAACGTCTACAATATCGGAGTTTCATATATTCACAGAACTTTAAATTTATGATAATCTTGATACCGAAATCTTTTCCAGTTGTTTGCACTTGCACAAAAAAATTGACAATTATATATCTTCATATTTAGAAAATATTCTTGCTAAAAGCTAAGTGATGCTAAACCCTGCAAATTCATAGCATCTTGGCTAAGTTTAGATTTGGGAATGCTGATATAATTAGAATTTTGCTAACATTTTTACTTTCTGACATTCAGGCTATTTTCAGAGTGAATTTTAATTTTCAATTGAGCATCTGTGAAAGGACATTCCAGAGGAAGAAGTATAAAAGAAAAACATGGATCTTAGCAGTATTTAGCAAATTTTAACTCAGGAACAACTTCCATCATAACAGTTTGTTTTACATTATATTGTAAAGAGTGGCATTGCTGTGTAAATTTGCTGACTCTTGGTACCTGTGATTAATATAATTTCTGACAGTACCCCTATACTGACATCTAATGAACATGCCTTAAACACTGGGATTAAGCAGTTGTTAAATGTGACCAGGACTTAGGGACTGATTTTATTCAAGGTGGATTGGGATGACTAATTTTTACAAAAAATGAAATTGGGGAGAAAGAAAGAAAGAAGAAAAAAAAAAAAAAAGGAGGGAAAAAACCCCAACCTAATATTGTAGGTAGCTTTTGTCTCTAGTGCAGAGAGTGAGTTTCAGGCTTTTGGGAACCAAGGAATATCTGAACCTTTTTTTTTTGTTTGACAATTTGTTATACTGTATATAGATTGTAAATTTCACCATGGACCTTCTGAATTGTTGGAAACTTTATATAAGCATGGATAAATGGGGCACTGTTTATTTAACCTATTAAAAGGTTATTTCTTTGCTCTCATCATTTAGGGATGAGGAGATGAAGCCATTTCTTATCCTATAGATGTGAAGCACTTTCAGTTCTGAACTGTCCAAAATGTAGCATAACATTTCTCTGTACTTACTGATGTATCCATGTTTGTCTCACCATGTCGTGACATCTTAAAGATTAAACAACTGACCACCTTTGTATAAACCTTCTTAATGCCAATCATTTAGGGAATTTAGAGTGTCTGTTTACGGTATCTGTGGAGAACTGAAGTTTAGAGTTAGAGGACACAGTAATATCCTGGTATCGACTACTAAACTGTTTATGCTACGTTGTTGTGATTAAACCATGATTTTTTCCCCTACCCTATGAAGTGTTACATTTCATCTAATATGTGGGCTATGAGATTAAGAAGGAAAATTGCTATAAAATTTTTTTTTTTTTTTTTGCCTTTCATCTAAATAACCTCTTCTGTTTAATAGTTGGTATACTGTATTGAAAGGGCTTTTTTCATGGGCTTTTATAAAAGCAAATTGATGCCTGGAAAACAAAACAAAGCAGGGGCTGTTTAGAGGGATGAGAAGGAGGATCTCAACTGTCTCGCACTGAGGAATTTTCACTTTGGCCACCTGACCTGCTAGAGTAATGCTGCACTCTTAAATATGCTTTTCCTTTTCACTATGTGTGACTGCAGCCACCAGCTGTTTCCAATGTAGGGTTATGCCTTGCTGAACTGCTGCTGCTTGTCCAAGGGGTATCTAATTTGTACCCTTTTGGACCTGCTACACCAAGTAGGCTGAGAAATCTATGTGCAGAACCTAGCTGCAGTGGACACCTTTGCTTGCAGTGGTAGGGCAAGAGATGGGAAAGGCGGGAGCATGTAACAACTGTTGATTACGGGAGCGAAAGGCCTAAAATGGTCAGGGGAGCTGTGGGTGAAATGTGTATGTATCTGTACGTGTGCCATGAGTCCCAGAGTGCTGATGCTGAAGGATCCCAGAGATGTGGAATTTGCACTTTGGAGAAATGCTGAGATGAAATTTGAGATGAATTTGCTGTGCAAGGCATGCTTCATCATCTGGAAAAGGGAGGTAGGCTTGCCATATTTCACCTTTTGTGCTCTGTACTTGAGCTTTCTCATTACTTCATGCGAATCAAATATCATCCCGAAGGGGAGCTGAGCCTGGATTTGGAACTAAATTAACCTCCTGAGCTTTTCATTAATTTGAGTGGCTGCCCTCAAGCCACCGTTCAGGCCCAAATCTGTTTCTTGTGTTGTTAGAAGGAAATGAGAGCTACAGTTCAGTGAGCTACTGCAAACAGTTACAACTGTGTCGCTATTTACATAGCATAGATCTTAGCAGTCCAAAATTTGCTCAGATGCTCCCATTAGTTCCTGAACATTATCACTGATTTTGTTCCCTTCCTCTGTTGAACATGCACAGGCTCTCCTTCATGCATGGCAGAGCTTACTTCTGTGCTTTTACCCCAAGGACAGTCTTTGGCGGCCTGTCAGTCTGTCCCGTCCCTCATTTGCCCGGCTGTGCCATGTGTACCTGCAGGCATATCTGCTGGCTTTCCAATTAACATGGCAGTGCTAACAAGCCTGGGCAGGTAAGGCCCTGTGCACCTCTCACCATGTACTTCTGACTCTCTTCTGTGTAAGCAGTGAGTCTGATCACGAGGATGGTTTTAGGCTGACATCTAAAAGGCAATGGAGACTGATAAGTGAGAAAGCTTTTACCTACTGCTACGCACCAGTCCTAGGAATGTGGCCTGCCGTATGTGACACCCACGATACCAGAGTCGTAGATTATCTCCAGTTAGAAGGGACCCATAAGGATCATTGAGTCCAACTCCCTGCTCCTTGCAGGACTACTTAGAACTGAACCATATGACTAAGAACGTTGTCCAGACACTCCTTGAACTCTGACAGGCTTGGGGCCGTGACCACTGCCCTGGGGAGCCTGTGCCAGTGACTGACCACCCTCTCAGTGAAGAACCTTTTCCTAATGTCCCATCTGATGTTATATGTAGGCCTGGTGAGATTCCCCAAACAATTTATTTTTTTTCTTAGCCAGTGTATTGCTCAGGTTTTGTTAGACATCTCTTGCCTGTCAAGCAGCCTATGACAGCTCTGTGTTTGCTGTAGACATAGATGAGCAATACAGAAATAGCATGATTTTACAGTATTTTTCCAGCAGGGGACTGTGTTAGCTTCTGCTTTGTTAGAAACTACTCACAGTTTCCCTGAATTTGTTAGCATTTGTACTTTTGTATGATTTTATAACCAGCTGGAGTTAGCTTTTTGTATATTTTGGAGCTGCTTTTCAAGCTCCAGGAAATACAGTCTATTAACCTTTTGTCCTGTAGAACAAAAGTAGACAGTCACAGTTGAAAGTGTTCACGCAGCATTTGACCTAGCCATGTGTATGGGATTTGTATGGGTTTTTTAGCACTTCCCTGTGGCATGCGTGACTTATCCTGGCATCTGCACGTTCAGCATCACAAGGGTTCTTTCAGCATAATGCAATGTGGAGGTAACACAGGTTTATTGTGAAGCGAAACCAAGCAAGGAATTTGGCTGTGATTACTAGCTTGTTTAGTCTCAGGCCTTACTTCAAGGCAGGTAGAATTTCGGAGGAACTGAGAAACATCCACTGCTACAGGACTGGTCTTACCAGTTCCCACAAAAAGTCTCTGTTCTGAGACTGAGTTGAGAAAACACTGGGGTGGTACAACAGATGCTCCATCCGCTGCGCTCTTTCATTACTCTCTACTTTACCAAGCGAGATTTCTTCTGAGAATTTAAGATACAGGACTGTTTTACCTGTGCTGGGAAGGGGAGAGAGCAATACCTTCTTTCCTGGAGAGGGAGTATGGTGACTACCTTGGACTTGAAGCTCAACATTTGAAAATACAGGTTCAGGAAAGTGACCCTGCCTTGCCCTGGCCACCAGATCTTCAGAAGGATTTCTGCCTCAGCGTTCAGACCTGGTTCCGCATATCTGCTGGCTGTCTCACTGGCCATCTTTACTTTGCTGTCATCATGGAATAAAAAAACACGTCCTGTAGGCTTTCCAGAGCATCAAGACATTCCAAAATTATGAACAGGGATGGGCAGCCTAAGATGCTTTCCCATTCCTTGCCTATGTCTTAGAGAGATTTCTGTCAAAGGATCTTTCTTTTCTCCACAGAGTCACGCTATGGTCCCTTTGTATCCTTTAGGTTAAATAGGAAATAAATTGGTTTAGTCCAATACAATCCCTAGACCTCATTGAGACGACTCTAGGTTTGGTATCTGACAAAACCTTTCCCCTTTGTGATCAGTTGTCATTTGTGACAGTGCAGTTAGGATATCATAGAATCATAGAATCATTTAGGTTGGGAAGAACCCTTGAGATCGTTGAGTCCAACCGTAAACCTAGCACTGCCAAGTCCGCCACTAAACCATGTCCCTAAGCGCCATTTCTACAACCACGTCCCTAAGCGCCATTTCTACAGGTCTTTTAAATACCTCCAGGGATGGTGAATCAACCACTTCTCTGGGCAGCCTGTTCCAAGGCCTGACAACCCTTTTGGTGAAGAAATTTTTCCTAATGTCCAATCTAAACCTGCCCTGGTGCAACTTGAGGCTGTTTCTTATTGTCCTATCACTTGCTACTTGGGAGAAG
>NW_009211096.1:0-1245 GCF_000690835.1 Fulmarus glacialis
CCCAGCAGGGTCCCAGCAGGGTCCCTGACACTGTCCCCACCCTGACCCTGCCCGGTCCCCAGCAGGGTCCCCAACCCTGTCCCTACCCTGTCCGCAACAGTGTCCCCAGCTCTGGCCCTGTCCTCACCTCAACCCTGTCCTGTCCCCAACAGTGTCCTGTCCTGTCCCCAACCCTGGCCCTGTCCTGGCCCCAACAGTATCCTGCCCTCTCCCCCTCTCAGTGTCCCCAACCCTGTCCTGCCTTATCCCCAACAGTGTCCCCAACAATGTTCTGTCCCCAACAGGGTCCCCAGCTCTGGCCCCATCCTCTCCCCAACCCTGTCCTGACCCCAACCCTCTCCTGTCCCCAACCCTGTCCTGTCCACAGTCTTGTCCCCAACCCTGCCCTTGTCCCCATCCCCAGCCCTGCCATTTCCCAACACTGTCCTTGACCCCAGTCCTGTCCTGTTCCTGTCCTCCCCTGTCCCCAACCTTGTTAATGACCTTTCTTTGTCCTGTGCCTGCTCCTGTCCCCACCCCTGTCCCAACACTACCCCTGTCCTGTCCCCAACCGTATCCATGTCACTGTCCTGTCCCAGTTCCTCTCCCCATCCCCAGTTCTGTCCTGTCCCCAACCCTGTCCTGTCCCTGTCCCCAAACCTCTCTCTTTCCCCAGCCCTGTCCTGTCCCTGTCACTGTGGTAGCTCTGTTGCTTTTCCCATCCCTGTCCCTGTCTTGTCCCCAACCCTGTCCCGTTCACAACCCTGTCCCTAACCCTGTCCCTGTCCCCCATCCTTGTCCTCATCCTCACCCTTGTCCATGCCCATGGGGGCACTGGGATGAGAAATGGGGGTGCTGGGACCAGTCTGGGGGGGAAACAGAGGCACTGGGGTGGGTAAGATGGGCACTGGGACCAATCTGGGAGGGAATGGGGGCACTGGGACCAGTCTGGGGGGGAAACAGAGGCACTGGGGTGGGTAAGGTGGGCACTGGGACCAATTTGGGAAGGAATGGGGACACCGGGATGAGAAATGGGGGCACTGGGATGGGTAATGGGGACTCTGGGACCAGTTTGGCATGGAAGGGGGGCACTGGGATGAGAAATGGGGGTGCTGGGACCAGTCTGGGGCGGACACAGAGGCACTAGGGTGGGTAAGGTGGGCACTGGGACCAGTCTGGGAGGGAATGGGGACAGTGGCATAAGGAATGGGGGCACTGGAATGGGTAATGTGGGCACTGGGACCAGTCTGGGAGGGAATGGGGACA
>NW_009211096.1:1333-1757 GCF_000690835.1 Fulmarus glacialis
GGCACTGGGATGGGTAATGGGGACTCTGGGACCAGTCTGGCATGGAAGGGGGGCACTGGGATGAGAAATGGGGGTGCTGGGACCAGTCTGGGGTGGACACAGAGGCACTGGGGTGGGTAAGGTGGGCACTGGGACCAATTTGGGAAGGAATGGGGACACCGGGATGAGAAATGGGGGCACTGGGATGGGTAATGGGGACTCTGCTCCGGGACCGGCAGGGAAGGGGGGCACTGGGATGAGAAATGGGGGTGCTGGGACCAGTCTGGGGCGGACACAGAGGCACTAGGGTGGGTAAGGTGGGCACTGGGACCAGTCTGGGAGGGAATGGGGACAGTGGCATAAGGAATGGGGGCACTGGAATGGGTAATGTGGGCACTGGGACAAGGAATGGGGGCACTGGAATGGGTAATGTGGGCACTGGGAC
>NW_009211097.1:0-16411 GCF_000690835.1 Fulmarus glacialis
GGGGGTGGTGCGGGCAGAAATCAACATTTCTATAGCCCTTCAAAAATACCTCATAAAATAACACATAGCTTTTAACTTTGCTGCATATTCTGAATTGTTGTAAAATCTTTTAAAACCCTCTAAACACCTTGCTTAAACAGAAATTATGTCAGACATAACATCAAGAAGAATAGGGAGGCTGTCCTTGTGCCTCCATTTCAAAAGCATCAGATATAAAGATAGTAATGAACACCGTATTTTTATCATTGTGAGGTTTACCAGATACATAAAAAGGCAAGAGAAAGAATTACACAGAACTGATTCCCAGAAAATTGCTAAGATAATTTTTATGAGCTCTTTCATGCTTCTAAAAGGGAAAGGAAAGCAAGGCCCATGAGTCAATTTATCTTCTGCCTCCAGGCTGGTCATTTGAAGCTAACATTCACCACTTTCATGTCGAAAGCCCTCAGGTGACTAAGCTCTACTCTAACAAAGCATATCACCTTCATGCTTCTGTGGGACAAATACCTATAGGTACCCATGCAGGTACACAAAGAGGTAGAATATCCAAAGTCAGTGAAAAGGCGAATTTATCCACTAGCTATGAAGAATCAGGGCAACACTGGATCAAGAGCAAAAGATCTCACTAGACAGGATCCAATGCAAGAAGGCAAGGGCAGACCACGCTCCCAAACATCTGCAGCGCCCACAGCCAGTGAACAAGCTCAGTCATCTCGGCTCCGGAAATCCCTTCAACAGATGCAGACTGACAAGTCAGAAACTAAAGGAACTCTTAGGCTTTGAAAAGTCATTTTGGAGCAGGATAAGGAAGAGAACTCAACAACTCTGCTACTTTCTTCATTGAGTAAAAAAAAGTGAGTTGTAAACCTATGACCAAATCAGGCAAAGTAAAGAAGCAAATGTCAAACAAAGAAAACCGAGCAAAAGACAAGCATGCACTTGTCTGGGAGCCCGTGCCAGAAAACATGCATTTCTCCTGTCTTTCAGAAATCTGCAAATCTCACTTGAGAAACAGTAATATCTTCTGGTTTAAAGATACTTCCTCCTTCCAAACGGTCTTTGTGCACTGCTTCGAAACTACTACAGACAGCCTCTTCTCCAAACACATTGATTTCAGCTCTCCTTATTCATTCTTTATAGAGAGATTCTGCAATTGTATTAGTAAATTATATTAGCAGGCCTCATAGAACAGCCTGTTTCAAAGGAGAATGGCTTGTACTCACTTTATTCTGGAAGACAATTTCCATTTGCTTAATATAGTCATGATATTTTACTGAGGTAATTATACTCTTAGCTATCAGTAACAATTAAACCCTTAGACTGAGGTTGCTTAATAAAGGTCTCAAAATAAATAACACATTCCAAACACAATATTTTTAAATGTCAAGCATGCAAATAAGATCTTGTAATGAATATAACGAAGCATCAAGTATAAATCAGCACAAAGTTAGTCTGTCATTGTACAAATCTCTGCAAAAATTGCCGTTAGAGTATTATGGGATTCTGATCAGCATGCTACAGAAAGGGCAGTGCAGGCACTGCAGATGAAACCATTTCATTATGAATGACTTGTGTAACGCAGTCAAGACTATGGTAAGGCTGATAAAATTTGTATTTGTTCTTTTGTATTTTCTGTAGCAACTTCCATGAAAACTAGAGTCAGACCATTCCGTTACAAGCTAAATAAAAGGCAGAAGCAGACAAATCAGGGGGCACAGACAAAGGAGAAAAATCACTTTCAAACTCTGAGATCTAGAGATATTTGAAATCAGGTCAATAGATCCTAGAAAGCTGTTACATATGGAAGGCGAGAGCATGGTTTAAAAGTCCTTACAATACAGACAGCAAGATGATTAAGAAAGGTGAAGTAGGCCAGTGACAGACATTTAAAAAAAACAACACACAGGAAAATGTTGTCAGAATAAATATTTGCAGAATCTCCTTGCAGAGCAGCCATTGCAGGCAAAGAGTGGTACAGCAAATTACCTCCAACGCTGCTACATTTGGGAGGCAGCTGCCCAAGCTCCAGAAGGTGGTTACGTGGATCAGGACTAAAACGTGACACAGTAAGTAACTGGAAGAAGTTACTCAAAAAAAATCACAACAAATTTGGGTTATACAGGGGAAAAAACCCAAACAACTAGTGTTAAAAGAAATCCTCCCAGAACCCTATTTCCCTGGGTTGGGTTCACAACCCTCCTCTTCACAGGACACAAGGCTCTCAGAGACAAACAAAAGCAAACACAAAACATGGTATTTCCTCAACCCCAACAGAAAACGTCTACAGCAGCAGTCATCAAACCCCCAAATCCCACTCCCTCCTCACAAAACATAGCACACTTTAACCAGTAACCCAGACACTCCTGTGTAAACCACAAACACAAAGCCCAACAACCACCCTGCACTAGACTGAACTTGGGATCAATACAACATTTAGCTAACGGGGCGGGGAGAAGGGAGATTTTTCATAACCTCATCTCTGACCTGTTAGTCCTTCAAAAAGGCACCCTACAAGAAGAGTCTGGGAATTAAAATTCATGATGTTACTGGATACTAAAAATTACAATTCAGCAGAGACCTGTTCAAACCCCCTGTACTCCACAGGCGGCAATTACCTCTTTCTCTCTGTCCCACAGTGGTTAATGATCTTCTCTCTTCCCTTGCTATCATCCCCCTCTGCCCATAACTACTAATCACCTTTTCTCTGAAATTATTTAACTGATTAATATAATCAAGTTGAAACTAAAGGGAACTGTGCTCAATCTAAAAGGTTGTTGAGTCTCCTTCAAACACAGATGCCCTGCCTCCCCTCTTCTCAAGCATGCAGGATGACCGAGTAAGTACCACCTCACCCGACAAAACTTGCTTTGCTGAATCACAGAAGAGGGAGCAGTGGAATCGCTTTAAAATGTATTTATTTGCAGGCATAAAAAGGAAGATAACTTCCATGGGTTTATAAAAATCTACTTAGGGGAGACACGGCGAGCAGAGGGAAAGGACTGGCAAGGGTCAGGCTGACAGCAGTTAACAATCGCGCGTGCAGTGGCAGCACAGCTGGTGATGCATGAGTAATGGCGCTGCTTAAATGATATACATGGAGTCATAAAGTGGACTGAAGGAAGGAAGAAGCATCGTATCATAACAGCCAGGGAAAAGCATTCGATACTGCCCATAACACAGAGGAGCAGCTCAGTTCTGCCCCAAAGCTGTCCATGCTACCTGGACAAAGAGCACAGGGTATAATAACCAAAAGAAGGTCTGTTGCAAGGCATCTGTTTGCCAGACTGGCTGTTTTTATTGCTACTGAGCGCAATATTGCAAAGTTAAATTTTACGTATCCCAGAAAAAGAGTTAATTCACTTCCCGCACTGAACCCCCAGAAATTAAGATCCTTCCTTGTACTTTAAAATCGTCTACCTCCTAAGAAAAAAAACCTTATGCAGGACCCAATTTGACAGAGAAACCGTCAGCATTATTTTAAATCTTTACTGATTACAAAACAAAGCAGATGGCAAATCAAGTCATGAACTCTGCATCTGCCATGCTTAATGAACAGTTTAATTACCTAGTCCCATTTCTGATGCATCTCTGCCATTCTTGGCTCTGGGAGTCACTTACATACTTCGCACTGACTCTTGCGAAGATATCTCCAGGAACATGTGGTATGAACAGTCAGCTGG
This sequence comes from Fulmarus glacialis, assembly GCF_000690835.1. Classification (NCBI taxonomy): domain Eukaryota; kingdom Metazoa; phylum Chordata; class Aves; order Procellariiformes; family Procellariidae; genus Fulmarus; species Fulmarus glacialis. Next base: position 3,681 of record NW_009211097.1, read on the forward strand.
AGTTGGTTAATCAATACTTGTTTAATCTCCAACTTTAATGGTGATGGCCTAAATTATGTCTCAATAGAAACAGATTTCCTATCAGATCACATGATCTGGTTGAACGCTCAGAACACAAAATGGAATTTTTCAGCCTCTTCTCCGGGCAGTGGAATACCCAAAGGCAGATGAATACACAGACGGGAAATAAACACAGCAAAACAACAACATCCAGTACAATCAGATTAATTCATTTGCTGCATTACGCTTTATACAAGAGCAAGGGATGCAATTAGGACAATATACATTCGTAAAGTCTACAATTTGAGAAGCAAATTGGACTCATTTGGAATAAGTTACAAGAAGTAACTGAAATTGGGCTTCACATTTTGAGCTTTGGTGTATGCAAAGAGGCAAGAGCTTCCCCCGAAGGATTACACACCGGCTGCAAAAAAGCAGGGCATTTTTTCTCTGGTTAAATCTGCTGCATGTGTTACAGGCTGTTCCTAGTCACTCTGCAGCTTCGTGCAGTTATGTCCGCCCGTTTTGTGCACAGAAGAAACAACTGTTTTAAGGAGTCACTGAACTGCATGCAAGCAGAAGAGGCTGGCAGGTCTGAATCCTAACAGCAGCTAAGGGCTGATCGCAACCAAGTAAAAATCACATGAGGAGAGGAAGAGGTGACAACCCTAAAAAGATCCATGCAAGCCAACTTTTGGCCCTCCACATCAGAAGGCTTTGGGAACCCTTCGGTGTGTCTTTATTGCTTTTCTCCAACCTCACGTCTGCTGCACAAGGTCCATTTGTGCCTCCTGTAAGCTGCCCTCCTGAAACAAATAGACCAGAGCTTTTTTCCCATTAAATACTGACTCAATCAGCTGCTTGCACTTAGATAAAGATTTTCAGAAAGAGTTTTTCATTTTGGGAGACCAACGTGTCATATGAAATTTCCTAAGAGATTCAAATTTTAGCCATTCAGTAGCAGAATTGACTGTTTTTAATAAGCCCACTTCATAAACAAAGACCAGGAGTAGAGTGCAAAGCTCTCAGAAAAAGAGAAATACTCACAAGCTTAAAGACAACACAAAAGTCAAATACAAAACTGTGTAGGTAAACATGGCATTCAAAGCCAATACAGCAGTAAATCAAACAGGAAAAAGGTCAGACGTGGACTAGGTCCTTCCCCAGCATTTCAAATATCTCCCACTGCTGGTGTATCAGAACTACCTCAGGTAATAAAGCAAAGATTAAAGATTTCCCTAAAACTCTGAGCAAAGCCAAAGCAACAAGACAGCACAACAGACAGCAAACCCAGCCAAGTGGATTTCTAAAAGAGCCAGTGAATACATCCCTTCAAACATCCATTTCTTTCTCATCACCTTAAGTGAACAGAGTGACACTCCAGGAGATACCTTCAAGCCATCAATGTCTGAAAACCTCTAGGGTGTGCAAATCTAGTCTTAGGTTTCACTGAAAACATGTAGATCAGAAAACTTAAGTACTGCTCTGATTTACAAGGACATATGGGAGAAAGTAATCAACTAACATGTTCTAAAACAGCAGTCTGTCAACAGGAATAACCAGGATGCAGCTCCTACACCAGCCCTCTGTCAGAGGTGGAATCAATTGGGCTGGACCACCGCACTAGTATGTGAAAGACTGGAGAACGCTGTTCTTCGAGTCTGCCAGGGAAGAGAGATTCGTAGTGACGCACCGAACTATCCTAGACTGACAACTGTGCCAATTCCAAACAGTAAACCAACTGTAAAGGCCCAAGTAAGGTCAAGAAAGCCCAAAAAAAGTAAATGAGGCGAGGAAGCAAGCAACAGAGGGAGAAGTTAAATGCACTGAAATGGAAATAGGAGAGCAACCAAGAAAGAAAGAGACTGTGGCAAGTAGAAAATGAACAAGACTGAACAAGTGAGACGGGCAATCTGTGAAAGCCAAAAAATATTATTTGAATCTTGAGGAAAAAACTTCAATAGCCATAAAAGTAAGCTGAGAAGGAATCAGATTGGCAAAACAAGTACCTCCTGAAGACAGTATGTTTACTACTAAAATGTTAGGTACTGCTGTTATCAAATGAAAAACAGCTTATCGTTTTCTATTGATCTTTTAAAACATATTCAAGGCCTGAGACTTCTAGGTTACAATTCAAGCCCAAAGAAAGGATAGCTGTTACTGCATTAAACTTGCACTGTTAAACATGTCTGGCGCCTTTCAATCCTCATTTGCTCAGCATACAGGAATGGATTCACTGCCCTACTAGAGGGTCAAATATACACAAATGAAAAAGTCACACTATCAAAAGCAATAGCAATTCAATCATACACATAATTGTCTCCCCCAAATTAGATTTTCACAGTCCTATTTAACAAGACAAAGATTCAATAGACAGAGCTCATCTTTTCCATCCTCAAATTACATAGAGGCACACTGTACTACTGATGCCACTAATTAGATGATTAAATACCATTTTAGGTGATACGCTTTCAATGTAAAATAATAATTTTTAACAGGTAAGGTATTTGCTCAATCTCATTTTAAATCACAATATCATACTTTTTTATTTAAATGAAGTTCCTTCTTCTGATTTTCCATGAGAAGAGCAACCAGTAGGAGAAATAGTGCCAAGGATAGATTGCCCAAGTACCATAATGCATGTACTTCTTCACAAAGGACTCCTAGCATTCCCTGGAATATAAATTTTCAGAGAACACAGAAGTCTTTATTCATTTAAAACAGGTCAGTTGAGGAATCATTGAGCACACTGAAAACTTCCACTGTCAAAACACAAGTTTATTTGCCATGATCTGATGAAGGACATTTCCAACTTTTCCTCTACTCCTCTTCAGGGGGAGAATAGCACACAAAGCAAAGGCTCTGTCTCTCTATACAAGTTAGAGTAGAATCCTTTACATGACAAAGTACTATTGTTTTTTTGTCCAGTACTTAAAGAAAAGCAGTAATATTGCTTCTATGACAAAACATGTTACTGCTGAGGACTGGAAATAAGTTAACAAAGGGAATATTTTAGAAACCATCTGAGAAACTTCCTTCAGAGCTAAGCAGCCCAGCGCAATGCTAGACAGCTGAGAAGGTTGTAAAGGAAGGATTTTTATCGGGTTCAGTATCCACCTCTGTCATATACAGCCATGCCAGTACCAAACTAGAACAGTATGGAGGGCTGGCTGCTGCTGGGGATATTAGAAAGACTGAGAAGAGATGCCTTTTCTGTTTCCATGGAGAGAGTTTGGTCCATCACCCTGACTGCCTCAGTGTAAAGCAGAAAGAACTGATGTCATTTTTCTGTTCTCACTTATGTGACTCTCTGTGGCATCAAATTCTGCAGCCAGAAGATCTGATAGAATATCCTCTTGTAAAGCAGTTGCTTCATGTTTCAGGAAGCCCTGCTTACCGCACCATATATCACACACTTTTCGGCTTAACAATGACACGGAATTACACAGAATTGGGTGCAGCACAATTAAAACCGACCAAAATGTTTTAGTTAGTTGACACTGGAAATTAAAGCCTAAAGCACAAGCAACAGAACAGCTCCTTTCCCTCTTGCTCAGACACTCCCATACCAGCATCTTTCCTCCCCGTACAGTGATGGGCCCGGCTCCCTCTCACTCGCTCTAACTAGGCAAGTCTGACCTTATGCACACACATAAGCTTACTTACGTGAGCAGCTTTATAACATCAGGGAGGTTGCTCAGATGAGTGAAGTTTTGTGAGGAGTATTCTTGGAAAGTGAAGTACCTATCATTCTGACTATAGAGAATTATTATTCCCTTTGGGTAACGCGTGCTCTCAGAATTTAATATAAAGTTTTCAATGCTCTACAGACTTCAAAATTATTGTACAGAATTTCATCACGAGAGCTTACCTGATATAGGATAATGCAGACTTCTTTGATATATCCTACAGAAAGAATCTTAAAACGTATTTTCAATTTACTGGTCTAGTGCCTACCATTACATTCGAACAGACTTTCAGCATAAGAGGAAGGCGAATCTCTTACTCTCTGTAAATTGTTTTTCCACAGGAACAGTTGACAAGGTGCCGTCGTTTCGTTCTCTTTAGGAAAGGAGGCGATGCAGCCAAAGCCATTATAAATTCCCTTCGATGGCTCAAAACACTCTAGCGACAACATGATTCAATTCTCTGCCCTCGCACAAATGTCAAGCCTGAGTCGAAGTCACATATCGCCAACATAGCATGAGCCCAGATGGGGGGGAACACTAGCAAAGCCTTAGGATGTACTAGTACTTTTATTCTCACGCAGCCCTAAAAACAAGTTTCATGTCTCTTATAGCACCCGCTATGCAAAGATCGCATAGCAACTTTGTAGTACCACTTATGGAGCTGAACAAAGAAGAAATAGCAAGGACTACACCTGGAGGAAACAAATCAGGACACAGGCTTTTCCAAACATTATCTAGAAACTCGCCTTGGTGAGAAGCAGTACTCGTTTCTGCAGCCGTCTGACCAGTGCTTCGTGCTGCTCACGCTTCTTCTTCTCATCCAAGAGCTGGCTCTGAATCCGTAGTATTTCTTCCTGTAGCTGCTGCCGGGCCTTCTCCAGTATTCGGGCACTAAAAAAAGATAATACAGACCTGTGAAATCTTGACAACTGCCTCTTGGTCAGTTCAGAAAAACCTGAGAGGAGAATTATCACCATGATACCAGGACACCGGGGCTGGTGCCATTTCATCTTATGGCTGCACCACTGGAAACTGAGTAGCTTCAGTCTCATTATCAGCTGTTCTCAGAAAAAGATATGAGAGAAAAACCATCCCAGTGACAGCCTCCTTGTTCAGCACAAGACAATTACTGGAACCTCACACATACAAAGCATTTAAATAATTGCATATCTATTTCAAAATCAACCAGTTTGCCTTTGAGAAGATGCCTTGTTTTCAACCAATGCACGATCTCGGGTTCTACTGTATCTTTTAATCTTTTTGTAACAAAGTAGAAGTAAAACTGAGGTTTAATATGATCTGCTTTAACAGACAGATAATACTCAGCAAGTAATTAGAGCCACCACCTGCACATTGTTCTTGCCAGCAACCTATATTAGAAGAGAAATGTCATCTGAGGCCAGGTGATCAGCACTTCTTTTGCAATATGGACATGATTCTCAATTAAGCAGGAATAGCTCGTCCCTCTTCTCAGTTCTCTGTGCAGCATGACATGGTGATGCACAATTATCCATGTATTCCTGGAGATGTTCTTCATGCATGCCCTTCAGGCACTCAGTCTGCTGCTGGGACACTAATGGACAGCTGTTCCAATGCACTCATCAAGCAGCTCATCACAGATCAAGTATGCTGGCAAAGAACTTGATCAATAACAAAGTAAGAGTGAAATAATTCTTGTGATTGTTAAGATTTTTAAGAGTTGGTTCATAATTTAAGTATGAAAAGTTTATCCAACTAACTTTACTTTAGTTACTTTTACTAACTTTAAGTATTTAAAGAATAAGCAGGACATGAAAAAAAGTATTGCACACAAGTCAAAAACCCTCAAGCAAGCTAGAAAGATCAAAACCAACATCTCTAGCTTACTCAGGAACAGAAGATCTTTGTTTCTCTGATGCTAAAAACAACAGTGGAAAATTTACGTGTGCTTCAGAGGGGTATTCTTTATCATTACAATTAAAAGAAAATAAATAAAAATGCTTTTAAATAAAATAGCACTATTGTTAAAATAGTGTTTAGGTAGATACGAAAGAGAACACTGCCTTAGAAGACACACTTAGTGTAAATCAAATACATCCCACTCTGCCAGGTCACCAAACTGTACTTGGGAAATTTATGTAGGAATTCACCAAAAGCCCCAAGCAGCTGTCTCCCTACCTCAAAATCCTCCTCCTTGAAGAAAAATATGCATTTTAAAACACTGGATGAATTAGAAGCCTGTTTAAAGCTCCAGTTCAATTTGGAACCATTCACAGACCAATTTAATAATCAGGGACTGTGAAATAGTCTCTTCATTGTTGTATTCAGGTGGGAAAGTTCATCAAGAGGGCTTCAAATCTGCATTTGAAAATGGATAATTTCATTACCAGGGCACCCCTACTTCCTTGGTTCTGTTCTAATTAATCAGTTAAAAAGGGAACCTGTGGCCAAGAGCAGTATTTATGGTGATGGAACATGAAGCGATGCCAGCCTTGCACTCTTCCCCCATCCCTTTGCTCCCTTCCCCATCCCAACCTCATCAAACATCTCAAATTCAGTCTCGTGGGTACTTAATAGAAACACTAGCCTTCTTCTTATTGAACAATGCAAGAATTTCACACGATAAAGTAGCGAATCAACTCTTGTTGGATTCTACAAAATAAATCCATATTAAAAAACGTCCTAGAAGCCAACATCCAAAGACGACAAATAGCATGTTGAGTCCTGGCATACTGTGAAATACGAGATGAAATTAAGTGGTATAACCGAGACGTCAAATGTCACAAGCACATATATGTCACTCAAGAAGTGATTACGTGCAGTGTACAAAACCCGCATCATTCAGAAGTTACAGCTGCCAAATTAGAAAGCTACCCACCACTGCTCTCCAGCCCACGCTTTTGTTGGAGGTTACCACTTTGCACTATGGCTAGCAAACTCAAACGTGCTCACACCTCAGCTGCTCAGCTCACAGTACAGCATCCCACACCTTAAACACCCCTTCAGGGGCAATTTAGGCTGCCAGTAATTTCCAGTAGATGGACACAACTTGAGCGACATCTTAAAATGTAACAGGAAGATTCATCACACCATGCCTCTCAAAATCCTAGGCTTAAAACACTTGTCCCCCTTTCCACAGGGCTTGTACTAAGACAGACTTTGCTAAGCTTGTGCTAAGACAGACTTTATGCCCGTGCATACATGCCAGCCTACCAAGTTTGCAACAGGTCAGCCTCCAATACAGGGCAGAACGGATGGGTGAGACCAGGTAACCTCAGCCTGTCTTAAGATTCATTAGAGTTTGTTCAACAGTGTTATTTTTTTATGCATAGGGTAAACAGAAGCACAAAAAACTGTATTATAACAAATAAAATCGCACTACAGAAACCTTGCTGCAAGTAGTATTTGCTCTGTTAAAGAAACTTAGTCCTGATCAGAGTCAGAATAGAAGAAAAAATGCAAACATAAGATTAAATACTACAAAACAGCCAGAATCTCACATTTGATTATTGCAAAACATTTTGATAGGTCAATGGAAAAATCTTTTTTTCTTAATCTTCCAATATGGTGACCTATTTCTATAAATACTGAGTGGACTGACGGATTATGATTGAGCTGACATTCACAAAGAAAAATGAGATATGTGCTAGGTTTCCTTCTTGAAATAATGAAAAATATTTGAGATTCACATCTCATGAAGAGCACAGACATTCAGCCACATACACACCTCTCAAACTAGGTTGGAAAATTAGTGTTTTAAAACATGAGAAAATTAAGCCAAGGAAGACAAATGGACAATTTCCTCAGCCATTGCATGGTGTTTGGAAAGAACACCATCACCCGCTTATATTTCAGCCTCAGATCAGATGTGATGTTAATGTAGATAAAATTTAAATGCCAGAGATGTCTGTGAAAGCAGACTCTGAACTGACTCTGTTACCATAGGTTTCCTTGCTATAAGAAGTGCGAAACTTTCTTACAACTCTCCACACCATGCCAAAGCAAGTTGTTGAGATCATTTCTTCCTCTTTTAGGACAGATTGATAATTCTTCCAGAAACTGCACCAAATACAACATAAACCATCTCTATAAGAAAAAAATCCAAAAAGAAAGTTGTATTCCTTATTGACCCAAAACAGGATTTGAAAGTAGGTACCCAGCAGCAAATACCACTGAAGTTAGATGTGCGCACTCTTCTTCCACACTGACAACATCTATGGCATTTCAAAAGTAATTGCTCTCTCAAAATGAGCATTAAAAAAATAACATAAAGCAGGCCCAAAGTTCTCCATTCAACATAAGCTTGAAGAACTGGCATTTTTTTAAATCTTTGCAAGTTCAAAGTAAACCTTTTAAGCCTTAAAGAGAAAAAGTCATTTCTGTTTATCAGCCTATTAATGTTCCTTGTTCCACATCCCAGCAAATGAGATGCCAACATCTTTCTGTTCTGAGCTGTTGAGACTCTTCATATTTTGCTCTACCCTTCTGTAATCCACTTTAATGTAATCTTAATGATAAAACTTCATTTTCCAGAATGTTCTTTGAAAGACTGAGAACAGTAACGGCAGAGAGTGAATGCTGAAGCTGTAAGATACATTTTAATAATCTCCTTCAAAAAATTACAAAAGCAGATGACAGCTCCCCTCCCCCCCTGCAATGATCCATAAAATATTATTTTAATCATTCCATCCTTTCAGTAGCCAAGTTACCACCTGAGATACTAAAAAAATAACAGGGAAAGCAAACAGGATGCCAGAGCCAGCCTGTATATCAACCTGAGAGGAAAACAAGAAGTCCACAGCGGCACAGAGACAATTAGAAGAGCAACACTGTCTGCATCATGTTGCAACTCAGGAAAAGATGAGACACTTGCACATACCAGGGCCAACTGTCAGAAACAAGGATCACATCAAAGAGAAAGCACCGAGAACCAGGGAGCGTGGATGGGAAGAACACTGAAGATGCACAGAGGGAAAACACGATGACAGTGCCATTGCACATATATAACAGAAAAAAGAAACATGCTACAACTATCAACTTGTTCATGATAGAGTCCAGAATAAAAAGGTTAGCACACAAGCTAATGAGGCAAAAAGGAGCAAGGGAAATTGTTTTGTATCAAGACATTTGGATGAAGAAAAGCACACCCGTTCCTGAGGCTTGACAACTTGCAGCCTTCTTAATGTATCTACACATTTATACACGGTACACACAAAGACATAAACCACCCTGGAAACTGATAAACAGAGAGCTTGAACAAAAATGTTATTTTTCATTCCAGTTCTTCTCCCCCAGGTTTTATAAGCCAACATGAAGGCGTAAGTAGCAACAGGGTAACTCCAGCATGTCTTCATATTGTCCGGTGGATAGCAGCAGAACATGCCTGTCTGTGCCTCCCTCAAGGCTCCTTCCAACCTCCAGTTTGTGGTACAGGCTTCTTCCCCCATCAGCCTCTGCCTAACCTGCCTCGACAGGAGCCACCACCATCTGGGATGGGAATTAAAAGGGAAAAACAGGAGGGAGAAGATGATGACAAAAATAGTCTGACTTAAAAAGGGACAGGACACAGGAAAGAAAAGGTGGAGCTTGGCAAAACAGAAAAATTTCCATCTTATGTTAAAAAGGGAAAAATCGATCCATTATAAAATGCTGCTGAAAAGATGGATGGGAGCTCTGGGAACGCTGCTGCAGAATGGAGCTGCCTAAACTAATAAATTTAAGGCAGGTAAACTAGAAAAAACAAACATTGGTAAGGAGATGATTTTAGCATTACAAGTATTTCAGCTCAAAAGTCAAAGGTTTGGGTGCTAACTTTTATTAAAATAAGATTGTTTGGCATCTTGTTCTGCTTCCTTTCTTCTTCACATACAGAATTGCAAATGAAGCAGCAGCATCCATCCCTGCTCTCAACACTGCGCTGCTACTGCGATGTCGCATGTGGGAACTGTGGAGGCCAACATTTCCATGTTACCTGTTCTTTGGTTACTACATTTAGAAGGAGCAGCGATACAAAATATTAACATCTTTAGTGGAAGCTATCACATAGGGTATATTTTATTTAAAGCTTTAACTGTGCCTTATAGAGAGCCATATGAAATACTGCTACAGAAAATACTACACGAAACAGTCTACAGAGAGTCAGTAGGAAAACAAGCTTTCTTCTTGCTATTTATTTCTCCCAAGTCTTCACCAAACATCTGCAAACTTTCTCTTGGTTCACACTGTATTTTCTCAAAGACCTTTTATATAATTCACCATCATCAGGCTTCCATAAATCACAAATCACTCAAAAATAAGCAGTTCATACATCACGTTGCTGCTCTACATACAAGGAAGACTTGAATCATACCGAATTTATAATGAGGGAACAACATAAAGAGAATTATTTTGCTAGTGTGGACAGATGAAATGGGTAAGAAGCAGACAGATGTTTGGAGCTTTACTGGTACACTGACAATATGTTTTATCGTTGAGACAGTATTTAATTTTACTCCCTAACCAGCAGCATAAATATCAGGCTCAGAAATGCAGGCCCTTCAAAGTGAACAGCTACGGAACAGAAATAACACAAATTTTATGTCCCAGCCCCGGTACGATAGCCATAATTGACTGGCAGGAGTTCGGATTTACTAAAAGAAATTCACATCAGGCACCCTCTGCTTCCTTTCATTGCGGGGTCAACACGCTTGCTGCAACGTACATGGCTTTGCTGACTGCAACAACCCAAGGGAACCAAGAACAGGAACATTGCCAAAATGCAAAGGCCAGTGTGGCTCTATCTGAACCGATATTTAATCAGCCACTCGACATGAGATTTACTGTCAAGCTAATAAACATGCTTTCCACATCCACCATCAAGATGAGAATGAAAGCAACGTCTTAATTAATAAATGAGAGACTTCTGTGGTTTGTTTTGGTTTTAAGTTGAAACATGAATAGTTTGTCAAATACATCCATCACTGACTTCTGGAATGTAAAATATTTCAAGGATGAGATAACTACAGGCATAAATGTCCTTTTTCGAAGCCTCCAAACCTGAAGTGTTTATAAGGCCAAAGCTTCTATTAAAGACATTTATTTGGTGAATGAAACTTTTACTGGTATTTAAAAACCACTGAACCCACATTACTTGTTGTATGCTTACTAACTTGAAAATGCTGCCGTCTTCAGTAAAACTGGCTACAGGAGAAATCAAGCTGATAGTTGAATAAACAAAGTGATTTATAATAGTTTATGTAGACAAATCTATTAAGGGCTTTTGGTATGTCCAAATGCTCACGGCTCTTGTTCTGAATCAACAAGAAGTCAGACACACTTGCATCCTGAGCAAACTGATTCCCTTTGCAGTGCTTGGTAGAGAAGCAAATACTAAACGTTCTTAATAAAATGCAAGTAATTAAAAAGCAGGAGTTAAAAACAACAGTCCTTTACGATTATTAACACAGCATATAGCCTGCACAGCATGTATCATCTATCTCTGTAACATAATTTTGTATGTGACATTTGGCAATTACAGAGGACTGCCTATTTTTAAAGAGCATTCACTGATAAAGGGTTTTCCACTCCCACTCTGAGATAAGAATAACTCCCCCGTTAAAAGTGTCTCTCCAACACTGCAGAGAACAGGATGCACGCTACAGCGATGCTTTCTGGCCACAGACTGATACACCAAACTGAGCAAAGGTGTTCACTAAATTGTTCAAAATGCATTACAGTGAGTTGGGAAGAGAATATCCCCTTGCCAATTATTTCAGTAAGACAGCCATGCTCATTTAGTCCCCTTTGCAGGTCTTAGTTCTTCCTCTCCAAACAACACTGGCTGGTGAGGAAGGTCAGCCTGTGGGCGATATGTCAGTAAGGAAATACATGGAGCTTCAGCACCAAAAGGTGGCAAATGGCTGCTCCCTTCCCATCACACCCCACATCAGCTTTGAACATCCAGTGCAATGCAAGGGAGCAAAATACTGGAGAAAGGGAACTGTCATAGGAGGGAAGAAAACACAAACAAACAAAACCCCCCCCCAAAAACCAACCCCAAGGAAGAATTTTGAAAGAAAACCTTTTCCCCAATCAGGATCCAAGCATCCTCTCTGCAGCTGGCTTTATTTACATCATCTAATTCAAATTCTAAATGCTTCAAAGTGTTATTACACTTTGAAAACAAAAATGACAACAACTGAAACAAAACTGGGAATGAGAAAACCCAAAGATCGAAATAATTACTAATCAAAGCAGAGGCCTGTACATGGGATGGTGAAGTCACTGGCCAGCTCTACCCAGTAATTTCTCTTCATGTCGGCTCTGATGAGTTTTATATTTCTAACATTTCATCAATTGGAATCACTAAATTCAATTTGCATTCACAGATAAACAGAAAGGGAATAATAAATACTCTCATCTGACCTTGAAGTGCGAGACAGAAAATTGCCCTCCATGATTTCATTTCAATCTGAACCATAATGAATAACGCAGTTGGCCCCATCAGTTACCAATCTATAATCACACTTGTGGGCTGGATGAACACACATTAGGCCGTGCCTAAATATGATGAAGAAAGTCAAAACTTCTCACTCTTTTTGTACAAGTCTTTTTCTGCGTCTCCCTCACTATAAAGATTAAGCCTCTACCTCTATCCTTCCCCATCAACCCCACTCACCCCCAAATACACTTGCCTGAAGGGTTTCAATTTGTTGCACAGTCAAGTGGGAAGTGAGAGGAAGGCATTGCATAGTTTTCTCAACCCAATCCGGTATTATGTGCATTGTAAAAAATCTCCCATAAATACTCTAAATTCAATAGGTATTCTCCCTCCCAGCAAGCTGTCAAGTCACAGGCCCAACCCTCCAGCACGGGTGTGAAGCACTGCAACACAGCACAGACAACTAGTGACACGAACATCATGAGTGACTAAGAATATTTCCAATTTCTGTTATACATTCAAACCAACACTTACCATGAGAGTGGAAAAATCATCTGGGAATAGGCAGCACGAGAGCTGAGGAGCTGTAAAGGATAAAGGACTGATAAAGAGGAATGAAAAAAGGAAAGTTTGCTTGAAGTAGG
>NW_009211097.1:16442-73722 GCF_000690835.1 Fulmarus glacialis
AGAATAGTTGTGCTGAACCAACTTGTCAGCAAACAAATCTGCTGAAAATTCTAGGCTCCTGACGGTTAGATAATAGCTCATCTTAATAAAATAAAAAGGATCAAAGAGTTTAGATGAGAAAAACAAAACATTAAACCCTCCATTGCAATATAACAAGTGAGCCCTCACAGACTCGTGACTCATTACAGCTTCGTGAAGGCTCTGCGGATCTGTTTCAAATGACCTTTTCCAATGAGACCTCATTTCCAATGTGCATTACTGTACTCCACAGTGAAATGAGTATTGAAATGAGTATTGTACATTACTGTTCAGTCACTTTTTTAATATCTGAATCTAAGACTACATGAATGAATTTACATAAACACAATTGTCTAAAATATTTCTTGCAGAACAATTCATGATGGACCCCCACCATAATTCTCACTAAAATTCAAAGCTACGGCTCAGCACTTCAGCATCACGCTTTTGTCAGTGAAAACCCCTCCAGCGTATGTGATGAAAACCTGTCTAGGTTTTCGCCGAGGACTCAGAAGATAATTCATAACAGATACTTGTTGACAACAAATAAACCCAAACAATTAAGTTCTACCCCCTAGCACTTACCCGTGGGACACTGGCACAGATAAAAGTAAATGAATGGCTGAAAAGTCACTCAGCTATCTATGACAAACGCTCCAACAGACTGCTGTTCTTGGCTTTTCTTTCTTACAAGAACCAATTTAACTTCATCTCATATCTGCCTCCCACATGCTTTGACTCAACTTATGTCAAAGCAGTCTACCATGATCTAAGCCACATTAAGCATAGCATTGTAACAGACTTGCTAATCATTAAATCCAAAATATGGAAGCATGCTAAGACTGCAAAGGTCTTAAAAATTCCATGACCAAATAACCTGACTTGTAACCATGAATTTTCCAAATGCCATCGTGTCTTTGGGCATAAACAATGTAACATGGTAATGTATGATCTTTTCTACCATGCTCTGACAACAAATCAGGATTTGCTGCTAACTGCATCTGTTTTCTGCAGGATCTCTGCCTCATTTGCTGCAGAATTTGGAAGATTAATGAAGCACAGAAATTGCTTAAAGAGAATAGTCTCATATTAAGGCAACTGAAAGTCTCCCAAAAAACCTGGTTCCAAGTCTTGCTAATGCCAGAGCTCCTAGCTGATACCATGAACTTTTCAAGGTAGTCCTTGGTGCTTAGTTATTAGGTAGTCTTTCGGGACACTACTGCTGAAATCAACAGCAGCTACTCGTAACATATGAAGCCTTGCGTAATGCTAAGTGTTTTGAAAGAACAAGTTCTAAATATTCCAGAATAGCATCCCCCAAACAAGCTACACTTTTTCCTTGGTTTGCATCTGGTATAACAGGGCTAGAATAAGAAATAACTAATAAATTATTCAATTTTTCTGTAGAAAAACATGAATAGCTGCTCATTAAGTCAACATAATCCAAGTGAAACAGGAATCCTGCATGGTACAGGAAACTAGACTAAGGATGTGTCAGGCAACTTAAATTCTGGCATTTCCTACCCTCTGAGAGCTTCACCTTGCAACCCTGATGTTGCCTTCCAAGTACCTATTTTCCATATGGGGCAAATATTATTTTAATGTTGAAAAAACATAAAAGCAACAACATATATCTAAGAACAAGAATGAGGAAAAACAGTAGAGTTAGCTGAAACTGCCCCCAAAACATCCAGTGTGGGGTAAGCTTCATCCCAGTTAAATTACTTTTCATTCTCATATACATCCATTTTGGGCATGTATGTAAGGAAACATAGATCCACAAAGCAGAGAAGAGCTGGTCTCTAGCCATCTGGTGTCAGATAATGAGACTAAAGAGACTAGGATCTTTCCAAGCTAGACTATCACACCATAAATATCTGCCATTCCTTTTGCAGTGGCTCTGCAGCCCCACTCTCTGTAAGCCCAAGAAATACTGTACAACTGCATACTCTTACTCTGCTCAGCCGGTGTATTTGGGCAGCTGAGCAGAGCCAAACTGCTTTCTCAGACACTGTTTCCATGCAGTGATTTCTCCCTCTGAAAAGGACATGCTGAGATCAGACCTACTAATGAAGTCCTGCTAACCTTATTCCTAAAACATTCTGTGGATGTTCGTTTTCCCTATTACCACCCAGAAATCCACAGCACTATTTCAATCTTCCACTGGACTGTTGACACTGTTACAACTTATCTGCAGGGCACAGAGACCTACTTCCCTCTATTTTCCTTCCCCAAAATTAGCTCAAAGAATCTTTAAAGCAATATAGGGCAATAGAAATAAAGCTGTCACTGTGGAAGGAGAACTGCCAGAACAACTACATTTAGAGCTCTGTTACATCAATTCTCCTGCATCAATATTTTAAAATGTTTAATAAAACAATACTACATGCTATGCAATCTTTTTGCAATGAATACTTTATACAGAAACCAGCCAGGTGGACATGTAAATAGCCTTTATGCAGCAGTTTCAGGTTTCAAGATCACTAGATGAGCAGAGAGGTCAGATGCTTTATTTTGGGGTGAAGCTGTGATGGGGAAATGAATTTAAAGACATAGCAACAAAGTCGTCTTGTTTCTGTACCACCCAAAAAAAGAACAGCTCTGTACAATGCAATTTGGTTTCGACCAGTTGGTATGACAAATCTGCATCAACTAGGTCCATGTGCCAACACTGAGATGTTGGAGGGAAGGGACGGTAGTCAGCATGGATTCAGCAGGTACGGTCTGAAAAGTTTGGCCCTCACCAGTGCAGCACCGTAATTCATCACACAAGCACTCAGACTGTTTCTGTGGTGCTTTCATCCCAGCAGTTTTACACTGGATTAAAATGCAGTAGGACTCCTTGCACAATCAGCGAGTGTCTCAGCTGGAAGGTTTGTAACGGCTCATACCATCGCATCTACCGCTGGAGCGCTAAGTCCGTATCAGAGGGATGTAGAACTCACCTCTTCCTTTCCAAGCCAAACATCAGCACCACTGAAGTTGTGCAACAGCCACTGATTTGGGTTGCATGAAAACTGCCTGATGGCTAAGCTGCCTCACTTTCCTGTGGAACTGCTTATGAGACATTTTGGGACACAGTGGTTGATTCAACCTCCTCATCTCTCTCTCTCTTTCTCTCTCTCCTGGGATGTGGAGAAAGCAGAGCCTTTTTTCACCTTCATGGGAGTCTCTCCGTAGCAGTATCAACACATAATTACAGAGCTACTTTGTTTGCAAGCATTGCTCCCCGCAACGCAAGGCAACGTCAAGCACTGTGTCATTCCCAGGAAGGGATGGCATCTGCCAGACCACCCAGTCACACTGCGATCGGTTCTGCTTCATCTGCTCGCTTCCCAGCTCCCAGCCCATCGTGATTTGGGCATGCATTTCTCATTCTTGTTCCCATTCTGCCTTTTAATGCTCACTTGATCACACTGGCATCATTTCTTCCCTCTCCATCTAACAGAGAATAATGAAGACAGGCTCCGACAAATCTTTACCCTTTACCCAAACTCTCATGCCCCTGTCAGATATTACTCTGGCCGGTACTCCATAACTAGAAAAAACTGGTTTGATGCAGAGAAATCAGATGCTTAGCTGCACTATATTCTGCTATAGCAGTCTGAGAAGAATGAAAACAATCGTGAGTCTGCAAAATCATGAGTGGCAGGAGGTGATGAAGGAGCAATTGTTCACTGCCTCTTTCAATAGAAGAACTAAACAAATTAATGGAGGGAAATTCATCATGGGCTATTAAATACAAAAAGATATCACCTTCAGCTCAAGAAATCCTTAAGCTTCAAACTGAGGAAAACGTGAGAAGTATCACTTCTCAGTTGCTCCTTTATTAGACTTTCCCAAAGCTTCTGGCATTGATTCATTGGTTTAGGTTGATTTTGATCTGATTGCAAATTGGGGAAAAGAGTTAAAAAAGAGGGTTTGCTTATTTTTAATGCACACCAACAGATCTCATCTAGCTTAGATTTTGCTTAGGTGCACATTTTTGTTGCATTTTCTTAGGTGAATATGTTGCCATTTAATCTCTTTCATACATGAGTCGTATTCAATTTCCAAACTAGTAGCTGGGGGAAAAAAGTCTATTCTCAGGTGCAGTTTGCCAGCTCTTGGCTATGGCAGCAAGTGGTCCAGCTGATCAGTCTCTGCTACCGTCAGCTTCCCGTGGGGAAAAAAAAAATAAATCTCCTCATATGCAAGAATTAAGGTGATAACTATCTATTGTATTTGAACATACTTGTGTTCAGGTTTTCTCAGCATTTGGAACTGCTTCATTCCCTTAGTACTACGTTGCAGGCCAAAGGCCATCGCACAACACAGCTCCCATTAGATCATGACTTTGCTATCCAAAAGCTGCAGCCGTTGCAGAGGACAGTGAAGAAGGATCATGCACCAAAGAGAAGATAAAAAGTGGCTGCAGATCACAGGCATCCCACAGACACGTATAAAGATAAGGTTTAATGTGCATAATCTGTGCTGTTCAATGGATACGAAAAGAGGTGGCTGAAGCAGCAGATGTTACAGATCAGAACAATCAGGCTGATCCTCACCTTGCCCTGCCTCACCAGCCAGGACTCTTCACAGCACCTGTCTTCATGTATTTCTGTTAGAATGCGAATAGGAATTAAAAGGACCAACTTTTGTTGGTGAATCAACTTCTCATGCAAGAAGAGATCTGCTTATGATCTTCTCTCTGGTTAACAGACACACAATGTTCACTTTCAGCGATCTCAGCTGACAATAACAAGAAAAATTTCAAAGACCCAAATTTTTCAAAGAGCTCTTCTTTTAAATATGCATCTAGAGAAACCAAACATGAACTATATAAAAACCCAAAGGGCATAAAAAATAACACCATGTGTGACTTCACATCAACTGGCCACCTGCCAGAGAAAACCAGAAAATTATTCCTATTTTAAAGCCATTTGGAAATGCAGCCCTTAATACACCATCACCACCATTTTCCATCATATGATGGGCAGGCAGAGCATTCCTACATTAAGAATTCATAGCTGTACCAGCCAAAACAAGAAAGTTAAGAACATACAACTGGAAAATGCAGAGCTACTTGGCAAGGCTGATTTATCTATCACTTTAAAAAATAGTGCTTTTTTTTTTTTTTGAAAGCAAAGCAAGAAAGATAATGGTGCTGATGTGTTTATTTTTGCAAACTCTTTTATGAAGGAAAGAAGAAATTTTTAGGCAGAAAACCTTCAATGAGAGCTTATACAGCAAAACAAATACACAAGGAAAAAATTGCCAAGACCAAAACTAAAAACCCAACACAATAAACCGGACGCACAGCTCGCTCTCTCTGGAGCTACCCAACATCACAATTAGCAGTGCTGGTCCCTCCATAGTCTACACCTCCCACATTCAATATAGGCACTTTGGCAGCCAATAGATGGTCTATGCTCAGCATGCCCTTTGATTGCCACCTGTCTTCCATTATCATCTCCCCTGCTGCCTCCATTGTATCTCATTAATAAAGCCCATTCTTCCTGTTTATCTCCTTATCGATCCACGCTCTCCTGCATGGGAAAAGGCGTCAATGCAGTTAAGGGCAAGCACCTGCTTGGAGACTTCACCCTTCAGCTACTTTCTGAAAGTGCATTTTATTCTTACTGGATAATAAGATTCTGTGGTTAAAGGAGCTTTTAGGTATTGGCATTGTCATAAAATGTTCCTTGTGTCCTACTTCACTGCAGCTGACAAACTCTCTGCTTGCTGTCAGTGGACTAATGAGAAAAGAAACACTTCTGAAGAGCTTTGGATACTTTTGCATTGCAAAATGAAAAGGAGAAAGTGAGATATTTCAACGATGTTCCATTTCATTCCAAAGCCCCATAAAGAGGAAAGAAAAAAAGGGAACATTTCGCACAATCACTGTATCAACCAAGCAGCTCACTTATTAATCTCTCCTTCCTCCGCATTCGCTGGCTTAGGGGCTTGGAAAGTTGACACTTGACTTGAAAAATGCCAACTCTAAGCAGTTTATTTCCTCTTGAACTTTAAGAGCTGACTGAGACAGAAGTGACCTTTAAAAAGGCAGGGTTAGTTCTTGTATGAATTGATAGAAGGATTCTTTGCTTACACAGCACAGCAAGGTACTGAGCAAATCTCCTATGCAAACACCCCTTTCTCACCAGAGGCAAGAAGAACACCATGTTCCATCAGGCAGAAGATTCACAAGACTGGAGAACCTGGGACCTGGTGACCTAGCTTGTCTACATCAAGAGGGGAAGACTAACTGTGTTATAACCATAAACCAATGACCTTTTATATAGACAGGACAGACACTACGCCAATATTCGTAACCTCAAGACACCTGATCTTCCATCACAAGGAAGCAGTGCAGGCACAACCAAAATTAAGTACACCCACTAACTTGTACCTAAATCACACCACCAGCCCAGACCACAAAACAGCCAAGCAGACCTGCTGCCAGTGGGACACAGCAAGATACCAGGACTCCTATTCTGGGACAACTAGCTGGTGGTTGTAACTTTGCTTACATCAATCTCTGCTGAAACTGCTGAAAGAGAAACTAATCACTACGTAGCTCATTAATGGTCTTCGATGAAAGGCAGTTTGAAAATGCAAATCGACATGCAACAATAACTACTAATAATACTTTCTGCCACTCTAGTAGCCAGAAACGTAACTGGGCAGAATATTCTTGTCTGAGGTCCACCACACAATTAATACCACCAGATGTCCAAAGAAAGGCAATTGAAGGATTTTGTGGCAGCAGAGGATAACCTAAGAGTTTTGATAAAGGAAATTCACAAAGCAAATATCTGGGATGCTAATGGGTATGGGAATACACTGGAGATAAATAAGTTTAGTTTGCCTGTGTGCTAATAATGACACTTAGTTGAACATCATTTGAAGATATAAAGTGCCCTGCTGACAGGAAGGCCTGTGCCTAAACCTGTACATTTAAGCAGGATATCCAAATTATAATTCATTTATCCCAAATAGTGAAAAAGTATTCACCCGTTTCTCACTCTGTAAGAAAGGCAGACGTGGCCATTTCAATAATAGCAAAATGTTAATGCAGAAAGCGAGCAAGCTTTCCACTGCTAGGCAGAAAAATCACAGAGTTAGGGTTGAAATTTAGATTTTTTTTAAATTATATTTTATTTCTAGTCTTGATCTTCATCTACCATGCCATGCTGACTCCTAGCAGTAACGGACTGATGGAGTTCAGAAATCTCCAGCCAAGTATGAAGTAACACACTGCCATCAGCAGCAATGAAATGCTTCCAATCTACCATCAGCCCACTTAAGCAGAAGCAGACATTTTATAAAGAGAACCCCACGGCTATTCTGTGCAGAATTTACTTTTTCTTTTTCTCTGGAAGGAAAGCACACATCAAACTCACCAAGGCAGACAGAAGAAGTCAAGCCCTATACAGTCCAGGTTAACTCATTAATAATGAATCATTTCTGTCATTATTCCTAAGGTGTAGTGTCGGGCAGTATGCCCCAAGAAAAATTTGGGGGGGAGAAGAGATGGGGAGTGATACTTTGTTCTCCAGTGCAACTGGAGGCATGACAAAGAACCACAGCATCAGTGGGATATTGAGTGGAAAGTCTCAAATAAGAGCTTGGCATCTCACTGCTAGTGGAGACTTAGAAACTTCCTGCACCTGAAATACATGTATATTTATATGTGTGTGTGTATATATATATATACAGACACAAACACACAGAACTTATCAATGCATATTAAAAAAGAATACCTGTACTGTTTTATCCTACATAGTGTTACAACAGTAGCAAGTATTAGGATTTTTTTTTTTTTTTTTAAACACTGACTGATCTCTCTGGCAGGGCTTTTCCTATGCATATAATCACCAGAGGTCTCAGAGAAACCTGTTCACTAATGCAACGCATGAGAGAGACTCCCACTTTCAAAGTTACTGTACAATCACTTCTTTTTAACGGTCAATTTAACAGTGTTTAGCCTCCAACCGTTGCTTTTATGCACAGAATACTGCATTTGGGAATCTGATTCTTGTGCATAAACAGGCTTCTTAACATCTGTATGGCAATATGAAAATACAAAAATACAAATTTATATGGTAGGTGTATAACTATTGCAAAACAGATTTGCTCAACTGTAATACACATCAAACAACATAAAAAAGCAGTAAGAAACTGCCATCTTATTTACATGAGATGTACTTTGAGACTTCTAACTTTTGCCTGAAGGTTTTAATTAAAGCAATTCATGTCCCAGGGCATTTTTCTTGTAGTAAGTCATCTTCATCATTCAATTGCTTCAAGGACTCTGCTCTCTATGCTTTGGCACAATCTAATCACTCATAGAGGAGCAAGTGATAACATGAACGCAGATCAGAAAAATATTTTTGCATGAACCAAGAAAGATGATAAACTAGATGTAAAAGAAGAAACAATTTTGCACCCTTTATTCAAGAGTCTATTAGATCTTTGGAAAGACAATAGAGGGTGGGGGAGGAAAGGCACTGGTCTGCGTAAAACTTGAGACTTACGAGTTCAATCACTGCTTGTTTAAATACTCCTAACACATATGTTTCCAGATCTAACTTTCAGGAGAGACCATCTTAAGTCAGTTAGGGAATTTTTCTATCCTATTTATTTTTTGAAAGAACATGGAGAGAGAAAAAGAAGAAAGAAGTGATCAAGAACCCACATTTAGCAGCTCTGCCTTTGCCACTTAATTCAGTCAGAGGCAGGAGAATTTACAAGTTGCATCCACTTTGGTCACCCCAGGTATTTTAGCAGAAATGTACCCAGTGACTCAGAATAAAAGGCAGAATTTTCCCCCAGATTTCATGCAACAATACAGAAAACAAAGTTTACTGAAGGATAAAGAAATGTCAACAGTCCTAGGCAAGGCACAATAAATAATCTTACTAGTATGTTGTGTAAGCTAGTTTCTAGGAGCATAACGCAAAGCTAAGCAAGGCTTTCTCTGAAAATGGGGAATCCATCTTTACTATAAGGACTTTGAACCATATATTGCAATAACACACTGTTGGATCTGGGGGAAAAAAAAAAAAACAAACAACAAACTCACTCAACAAATTAGACAAAGTTGGATGGTTTAAAAGGGGAAATTTGCTGTTAAAGCAATGTTTCTTCCGGATGTGCCATTAAAGTACTCACAGCTGCACCATTCTCAAAGGCTGGAGGTACCAGACTCTCTCATGATGCTTGCTAACAAAGTTTGCCACTGTGCATGTCCCTCCTCTAATGTCTGTGCAATACTAGTTTGGGTGGACTTGTTAATAGGAAGCAATGCAAAAAAAATTTGTAATTGTTGAAATTCCTGTTAATTTTGCACAAATACCTTAAGCAAACCCTCTTACCAAATTCATCAACACAGTGAGGAAAAGAATTTTTTAAATTGTCTTTTCCTAAAAACTTTTAAAAAGAATTCAAGCAGAAATCTGGTCATTTTATTGCAAATATACCTTCGCAAATTCACAAGAAGCTTGTAAGAATACAGAAAAATCTAATTCCACGAACAGCAACAAACAACGTCACCCTTGAATGCCAGTAGAGTTACTTGTGGATTGATACTATTTGGTGATGCTTTAAACAGAGCAGAGGTACCAGCTGTAAGTGATGTTCCAAACCAAAGAATATTTGCAGGTACTCCATTATATGCAAGTGTCAGCTAGGAACAGCCAGGAAGTGCTTCACAGGCTTTCTAAATTGCTACATAAAGACGAGATGATATATAAAAGATAACTTACAGAGCAACTATGTATGGCCATCGTTCTTGTTAAAATGTTGGGGAAAAAAAAAGAAAAGAAAAATAATAACAAAGCAACCAACCACCAAGAAAACAAAATGAAAAAAAAAACAAAACAACAAAACCCAGGACAGAATACTAAAGTCACACATAAGATCATCAGGATTTTAAGGAGGTTATTTTGTGCATGTACACTGCCTGATCTGACAGACTGCTAACCTGGGAAAGATTTTTTCTTTGGTGTTATGGCTGTTTAAAGTTGTTCTCAAATTGAATAAAAACAGTAAATAAGAAAAAACCCAAATCTATAAAAGCTTCCAAATACACTATACTCTATAGTATCATGCTATAATGGCATACATGCCTAAAGGAGTAAATATTTTCTGATCTCTAGCTAATTTTATGACATTTTTAATATCTCAAAATGAGTATCTATTGCGAAGTCTACTTGGAATCATTTAAATCAGTCTAACAAACAGTCAATCAATTTCAGTTGAACTCATTCATCTATTTAGAGATTATTGATTCCATAGCTCCAGCTATTAGTTACTGATAGCATATATATATTTATCAACCTGAAAATGATTTAAAAATTCATAAGCCTGTAATTACTTGTTACAAACTTCATACAGGAGTATTTTAAAAGCCTAATCTAGCCGATTTCATTAGTGCTTTTCTGATACTTCTCTAAATCTAGACAATGATAATCAATTCATTCCAAGGCTGTTCATGCTCTCATTTTCAGGATCTTGGTATTCCAATATTTGCGTTTCTATTAAAGCAGGACAGTCTAGTGAAACAACAGTTTTCATGGTTTTATAAAAATGTATGGAAACATTTCTATCGATTGTAAGTTATTAAAGGATCCTTTTTGAAAAAAATGTAAACTTAAGGTTTGTAGTTTACCCGTAGTGTTTACAGGATAAAACCAGTTTCACAAATTCATCAATTTTTTCAATTGGATTTATTAAATAGTTCATTTCATCCATCTGTGGTGCAGTATATGGGATAAAAGCATTGCATTGGAATTAAAGAGAATTAAGGTACAATCCAACATTTACACTGCACTGAACTTTCAAACCACCAATATTAACTACAGCACAGTGAATTCTTGAAAAGATTACCTGGGCAAGTTGATATTTTTAAACCAGATGAGAAACTTATATTTGGTTTTCTGCCACCATCATCCACGGAACAAAGGCTGAGCAAAAAGATTTTGTCTGTCTTCTCCTCAGAGTGTTTTTTTAAGGCTGAATTAAACTATTAAACTGAAATAAAAGATTGCATCTGAAACTAAAAATATATTCCTTCCCAAGGTAGCCACACGACACCCAGAATTCCAGAGAAACTGTCACATACAAGCAGTAACAACCATGACTGAATGCATGAAGTAACACCTAGCTTTTAGATACACTGAAAGAATAATGTTTGTGAAATACCAGTAATTTGTGAAACATTTGTACACTACCAAATGTATGTAATTTTTCTTTGGTTATCAGACATCTCACTTCTCTGAGCCTGTTTCAGCACAGGGAACTACTACTTGCTTATTTTAGTAACCAGCATTTATTTACTCCAAGGCCAGAAAATGTAATTGTTTTAACCTAAGGCACATAAGAGAAATTACTTCAGTCTTGCCCAAAACTGAAGACTAAATTTAACCTAGTCCTCAGCATTTATTTTAAATGTGGAGCGCAAATTTAGTTCGCAGCCTTTATGGCCCAGGTCAGCACATTCTCAAGTTTTATTTTTGGTTTTGGTGGGTTTTATATTTTTGAAAACGCTTTTTTATCCCTTAAGAAAAGTGCTGGCAATTTGGTTTGAACACTCATATATAAGCTTCCTACGAGGTGTTACAACAAGTTGTTAAGTAGAAAATAATGCTTTTAGCACTTTGCACGTTTCCGTGCTGTTAAGTACTGGTGCAGAGCAGGGAAGCAACGCGAGCGGACACGCTGGTGTTTGCTCCGTGAAAAATATGAAACGGCAGAGCACCAATATTGAATATTCAAACAATTTCCAGTATTTATTCCACTTTTTCTTCAAGCTTCTATAAAAGCATCATAAGCAATCGTGTTAAATAACGTCAAATCTATTTATATAAAGCTAATTACAACGCCTGTTTTCACTGACATCCCAAGAGAAATCTTTCAGCCAGGAGAGAGCCCTGAAGAGAGACATAAACTAATCCATACAGCCGCCTGAACAATCTTCGCTTGCCTTCATGAGACTCCCCGCTGAATCTTGAAAACCCAGATCAATTTGACATCAACTAATTGTGGTTATTCTCACCATCTTTCTAAGCGAGGGCTAGACAGAAATCCTGTGCAGCTGAGGTCTGACCTCAGAAGGTAAGACCTGGATTGCTTAGATTACAGGTGCCAGACTTACAGTTTCATTAGAAGAAATTAGTGTGTTTTTGCACAAGATTCAGTGTGCATTGATTAAAAAAAAACCTGAAATACTGAGTGTAATCAACTACAAGGCTCTGCTGGTAGCTCTGCATTTTTAAAAATCAATCTGAAAACCCAATGCCTCCAAAAAATAAGGTAAAAACACCTAATGATTACATTTAATGGCATAGTAGTAGATCTAAATGTAAATGCAAGGAAAAAGATACTACAAATAAATATGAGTCTGTAATAGCTGTGAATGTCTTGCCTTTAGGAACATCCAATTTATTTTTAAAGGTAGGTCCTAAGTTTCCTGTTTGCTCTCCTCTGGGTCCCATAAACTGTGACTGTGTTAATATAAGGCTTAGTCTGCTCTTAAAGAACAGCTGAGCAGCTTAGTTTCTATTCTAATCTTCAAGCAAAGGTCATATCTCAAGTAGGCTTTTTCCACTCTTTTTTTGTGTTGTATACAGGAGACGTGCTGGGGTGGATTGCCTTTCCGCCGAACAACTCAGATGAAGTTTCAGCCCAAACTGGTTTGCAGGAGACACTAACATTTCTCATCCAGCCATGTCTCCTCTTAAAGTATTTCAAATCCACTAAATTCAGATCTCACATGCCTGGGAGGGTCCCCTCACAAACACGTGATCTGTGCTATTTTACACAGCCTGCAGATACAGTTCAAAAACAAGAGTGAAGATTTCCTATTCATTTCGTGTGTTTGCTGTGGATAGTAGTGATAATTAAACAAAGAGATGTAAATTAATTTCATAACGGATAATTTCAGTGGAAACATCCAGCTGTCCTGAAACTGGTTTGTGCCTGGAATTCAGACTAGAACCAGGCATTTTCCACCCTCTGTTCCGAATATTCCCCAGATGTATTCATTCCCTAACCCCTGCGCAGCGGGGAAATGGACTGCTTGAGAACAACTACCGCAAAAATTGGGGCAGTTGATCCGTCCAACTAGGAAGCACACCCATAACCAGAGAGTTGCTGGCTCACCGAGTGGGTCGAGTACTTTATGTTAACTTACCAGCAATTACTCATTTTATTCTCTAATCTGAAGTGTGTGTGTGTGCATCTATGTACATATGCACATAAAGTCACATTTTAAAGGACGACATTTATGGATAGCAGCACAGCTTAGGAAAGGGGAAATTTAAGTAAGGCCGCAATAGCACCTAGTTAAACATCACCACTCCACATACAGAGCCCCACTGAGAGCATTCATTCTCAGACATTTGTGTGCAAACACTGAAGAAAATAATATAAACATTTTTGCTTTGCTTCCATTCAAGATACATTAAACCTGAAAAGCAAAGAATGGCATCACAGTACGCTAACTAGGGAAGACGCTTCCAAAACTGCCTCTGAATCACAGCAATTAAAAGAATTAGACGGTGACCCTTTGAGTCCGATCAGCATTGTTCAGGTATGGAAAAATTAGTATGAAAGGGGAAAATGTACTTTGCCTCACACCTACAGTCCACCATACTTTTTCTGGTCTGGCTAGTGGTTAGGCTCTTACCATCATATTCAGAATATCTCTGGCTGTGTTTCGCCCTCTGTGCATGGTAATTTCTCCCTGAAAATGGACAATGCCCTTCCTGAACAGATAAGCCAGCAGATTTTCGACCAGATGATTTGAAGTGCATTTCTTAGCAATTCATTTCAAAGCTCTGCAGTTCATGGCTAAGGGCTTTACCAGACCTGGCAAGAACAGTGCTAATCCCCTCTACTCCTGTACCAGTCCAGGAAACTGAAGAGAGAGTTTTTTGGGGAAAAAAAGGTGCTGTGTAAAGTGCTGCTTTCCCATGAGCAACACGCTACCAGCTGTCAGACAGCCAAGGCAGTCATCACACAGTTTGCAGCGTAAGTTGTGGTGCGCAAGTGCCAGGACAGTAAGACCAAGATACATGACCCTCAATTAGTTCTGCGTAACGCTTTCTTGGCAATACTCTCCAAGCTTGGTATATTTTGCCCCTTTTTTCCTTAACTTATTTTCTTGAATTATCTTTTCTGTACATGAAAAATTATGAAGAGATTGAAACCGAAGGTAAAAAACCTCCAAACTTTTGTTAGGTCTCTGCCATGCTGTATTTAATCTGTGAGAAACAGACCAAAACCAACACTCAGCACTTTAAATATTCATACTTTTCCAATGAACACAGAATCAGGTTTGAAATAAAACTTTACAATATACAGATTCAGGAATTCTCTTTTTCCGTTTCTCATGGTCAAAGACAGCAGGCAATGTAGCCCCACTAAAATGAGACAAAAAGCCATTCTACCGCGAAACACTAAAAGCCCTTCATACTCACAAATTCCTCATTTCATTTTTCAAGAAGAATCTCTTCTTGCAGAAACATTACAAAACCATTTTCCTCCTCTTTCATCTTCATGAAACAACACATTATTTCTGTGCAGGGAGCTAAGGTGCAAAGGCATTAAAATCCAGAGTCATTATAATGACTGACCAGCTAGCAGTCATTTCCAACAAAATTCAGCTGCAAATGTCTTGCTCCAGACCACGACACCTCTGAAGCTCCCCAGACTGAACAAAGGCTGAAGAATTTCATCCTCTACCCAAACATAAGTAATAAAGTACATAATCCCACTGTAATTTCGTTAAACGGGAAGGAACTGGCAGACTGATGATATAGAGAGAACTGAAATGCTGGATCAAGTTAAATTACCTCTATGGTTTTTATACTATATATGACAGCTGCTAGTAACCCTCATTCATATAGGAAAAGGATCTTTGATACTGTATTTCCAGTGATATATTTTTGACACACAGTAAGTATTTATAAAAAGAGGTCGATGCATATGAACAATTAAGAAGTTTAAACCTCCAGCATTGCTTTATTGCATCATTTCATTCTGAACATTGAAAACTCAGTACCCAAAACTCCCAACATTACAAAATATGGTGAATACTTCTATAGTATTTTGAAGACAGACAAAGAGGCATTTCACTTGCACTCTGAACTAACTAAAAAGTTACATAGCAGCTGTTTCCAGACTAAATCCAGGAGTTCATGTCCTGCTGACAAGCAGGTGTGTTAAGGAATCTCCCTACAGTACTAAGATGGGTTCAAGTCATCTTGAGGCATGGGCAAAAGCTTGTGCACGACTGCCTAAAAGAGACCACAAATGTATCTACCGTTTCTTATCCAAAGGTCCCAAATTCCATACACCAGCATAGGTGACTTTTTTGAAGAAACGTCATTCCCAAAACGCAGTCCCAGATATCCTCTTTTATGATCCTGAGCCTTCATTTCAGTGTTCTTGTCTATATAATGGGATAATGCTATCGAACTCGCTTGCAAAGCAATTTCATTTCCACAGAGGAAGCATTTCCCAGAGGACAAAGTAAAACTTGTTACATCTTCGATACAGGTCTGGGAAGGGGAGCCTTTTTACAATGTCTGAAAGCTTGTCTGCTTTTACTAAGATTATTAAATGCTCTAGTAAGAGACACTGACATTGCATACAAACCTCTTTTACATACTTAGACCAACAACATTACAATAATTTCACTCTTGTAAGAGCGACGTGTTGTTATCCTCCATGATACTTTCCCCAATTTGCATCTTTATTCTAGAAAGGCTTCTCTGCCATTGAATGGATCGCAAACAGGTCCCGGAGCTGTTACTGCCCTTCCTCTCCCGTGAGGCTGGAAGTCCAGGAGCACGCAGTGGAGGGACATGCAGTGGAGCGCAGCGTGGGAAAGTGTACGCTTCCATGAGCACCAGAGCTAGGAAAGTCTGGTTTTCCACAAATTTGTGTTTAAAATTCGATCAACTTTGCTGTGAAGATGATGTGAGCTCTAATAGAAACTCTGTTAATGACTAGGGCATGTCCACATTATAAAGGCTCCTACTGTACGTTCACAGGAGTTTTTCAAGGTTTGCACTCTCACTGCACTTCTCCCCCGCCAATAAAGGATTCCCAAGTCCTCTCTCCTCTATTCAGACACTAGTTTCCACAAGACTAGTGAGAACTTCATATCTTTGAAAACACTCTGACAAAGAATTAAAAAAGTTATTGGAGAGCCCATTTATATGCATATTTCCTGTGTTTTTTTCCATGAGAAGACGCTTAACTTAGGTACACACTGAGCTACAGGCCTCTAGAGTCAAGTCTTGGCCAACTACCTGTTGCACTAGGCTTCAGGAGACAAGCAATTAACACCAAAGTTACACTTTGGAAGCAAAGAAATCTATTCTTTTAAAATTCAAAAAAAACCAAACCAAAACAACAAAAAAGCTTTAAGGAGGAAATCACTTTGGAAAACTGAAGTGCTAAACAACAGTGTTAGCAGTTCAGCCCATCTTAAAAAAACCTATCACATATTTTGACCAAAGAACAATTCAGTGGATATAATAGGCTTTCACAACAGTCACCATGGGACAGAGGTCTCTGCAAAGTGGTCACCTTCAGTCTCAAGAAATCAAAACAGTATATAAAATCTCCCAGGCAGCTGCATGTACACGCTTACTAACAGGGATATCTTTAGTCTGAAGACAGACATAAGACTTAAAAGCAATTTATTTTCCACTTTCCATAATACTTTGAAAATATTTATTAGTGGTTGCCTAGTCCTTAAAAGTAAATTCCATCTAAAATTGATAAAACTACCCTTTTGTGTTTAGCCACTGAAATATTTTGCATTTGTAGATACAGTTATAAATTAACTGCAGCAGCAACACATGTAAGAAGGAAAATTAACAGGTTAGGGCTCTCATCTGGGATTCGGCAGATCTAAGTTCAAAGCCTCACGGAGCCTCAGGCTTTCAGCTTAACCTCAGGCAATTCATTTAATCTCCCCTGTACCTCTGTTGCTCATCTGTACAACACTGTATTTAATAATGTCACAATGCTTTTTATCTACATTGTTTATATGATAAACATGCAAAAAAATCCAGTACTAGGATCTATGTGGGTATCTATAGACACACAGAAGACTCAAAACCCAAACATTTCTCAACAGAATCTTCACGGCACAAATAATGTCTCCTCTCTAAAAGAGAGTAAAAACCCCACATCTCCCAAAAGCCCAGAAACTGTCATAAAAGAACTGTCAGAAGGAAGACATAGCAAAGTTTCCTCTCAGTATCAGAAGCCCCAGTGCAAGTCTACAATAAATGAGAGATATAGATCTGAGATGCAGACAGCCAGCTCAGAGGGAAAAATCACCTTAATTTCAGATAACAAAAGAGAAATGAGAGAAGACAAAACCAGTTAGTTCTCCTCCAGTGTTATGGATGGGGAAATCGGCTATTCCCTGCCGTTACAGAAGAAGCCATGCTGGAGGCAACACAGTGCCTGTCGTTTCCAAAGGGGAAACCGAGGTGGCAAGCAGGTGGTGCTGATCAGTGGACAGCATAGCAGTATCTTCAGGAGAAGCATTTTTATTTTCTACCTGTCCTGGTGCATCAACTTCTTTGCAAAGGGAAATCCGGACACGGTCCCTGGCAGAGGAGTCCAGGACACAGAGGAGGGGGTAGATTTTGAACCATGATGACAAAGCCAAAAATAAAAATCAGCAGCTTTCTGATAACCGTAGCACTTTCGGTAACCTGTGGTCAAGGATGGCAGGTAATAACATATAGCGTATTTTATCAGATAAAACAGATTTACCTTATGGGGCTGAGCCATATATTAGATTTCCCAATATATGGCTGTGATTTAGCAATCTAGTGGGAATGAGGAGGGAATGCAAAGGAAAGAACTGCACTTCTGCTTCCTTAGAGACCTTCCACAAAGCAACTTCTGTCCACAGATAAGGAGGAAAGGCAGCCAAGAACTGATCAAATGAACCAACGGAAGATGTTCAGGCACGTCACTGGCAATAAACCACTTCAAAGAAATGCAGCTCAGTTAAGTCAAGAGAAAAATCTGAACAAATGTGAATGCATTTCAAAAGAAGATACTCGTAAGAGACTCTCCATAGGCAGTAACACAAGCAAGTTGGCTGATAAAGCAGATTCAGCTACTAAAGCAAATGGAATTCACATTCGCCTTTAGTTAGTGGAAATCTACCAGATACCCGAGGGTGATGAACATTAAACAGTGTGAAATTTTATTGCATTTTTCTGCTCCCCTCCTGGGATTTTTATGACGACAACCATTTTTTGCATATAAACAGTGTGAGCTCCAAAAGCTTCATTTTAATCGAAGACGTTCCATGAAAATTTAACATGTGCAAAGGCTTTGAGTACTAAGGTTTTTTTGTGAAGAATGACATATTTAAACAGTTAGTGAATTAAACCCACATTCATGTTGTGAATGGTAAGGTGACTTTGAGATTCAAACCCAGCGGGTTCTGAAGTACAGTGAATTTGTTCCATCGGTAATTTGCAATTTATTTGAATATTCCTGGTGTACAGAAACTTGTTTAACTGTCTTGTCATGCAGAAGATAGATTTCCTGAACACCCACCTACAATATTATTAACATTTATATACTGCCACACTTTGCACTGCGTACACGCATATTCCATTTATAAAGACTGTCGCTATTCCCCCAAAAACACTACTCTCAGCAGCCACACTGGGTCAAACCAAATTTAATCTAGCCCAGCACTCGGTCTTCAACAGCAGCCAAAGCAGATGCCTTTGGAAAAATACAAGAGCAGACAAAGGCATGGCAAAACTTTTGCAGAATATTCTCCATGTGTCTAGCAACTTAGAGCTCAGACACTTTCTGAATCAAATGTGGTACATTTGTAATTATAGACCCAAATGTATTTTTCTTCCTTTAACATTTTACTCCCTTTTTGAACTTCTACAACATCCTACAGCATGGTATCCCAAAGCTTAATCACTACTCATCGTGATTGTGCTGGTTTAAGCCAACACATTTTATTTGCTGCTCTCTAGTTCCTGTAGAGCAGACAGACACTCAGCATTAGAGAAAATTATGAGTTATCCTAAACACAAAACAGACAGTAACAAGAAAACATGCAAAGGAAGTTGAGGTGATAAAGATGCACGTCCACATTGTGAAGAGACAGACAATTCTTTACTAAGCAGATACTCTATCTAGCTACAGGAACTACTGCATAGAAGTGAACAAAAATTCCCTACAAATTAAATTGTTTCAACACATTTTTTACTGGTAGCACACAGATAACAAATCTCTAAAGAAAATCCCCAACCAGATTACAACTAGGTTTTTATAGCCCGAAGTATCGGAGAAGTTTTATGAGACAGAGGAACGAGACAGCAGCTGCACAGAACACCTTTCATTTAAAAGGCAGGATAATAAATGAATATAAACACAATGGAAGGAACAAGGAAAATAAATACTGTCTTGTTGTCCTTAGTCATGCTTACAGCTTAAAAGACGGGTTGGGGGTTGCAGCTATAATGCATCCAAAAACTAACCAGCACCTGGATTTTAAGCAAGGAAGACAAATGACAAACAGAAGGGACTACAAGAATAAAACGTTTGTATTTGAAAGGATGGGAAAAACAGAAGGGAAAAAGAATCTCAGCAATATGAGCAGCTCAAAGACTTCAGGGCAAATGAAAAGGTGATAATAAAAGGAAACTAGCCACCAGTGAAATATATGTTAAAAAAAATAAACCAACGGTTGCTACTGAAATTTGAGCGCCAGCCAAGAAGAAATGCTGCAGTCAAGAAGTTACAAAAGTCCCCCTGGATAACAAAAAGTCACTCTGAACTCATGAGGTTTAAGGGATGTGCTCAGGGCGACCAGAAAAGGGAGGACAAAGCATACCTGGTGCTTCTTGCTTCATAAAAAACATTCCCCCAAAGTAACGGAGTACTGAAGGAAGTGGTACACGGTTTCTTCTGCAACATTATGACTCAGGAACATACAATGGGGAATGATCTTGCATCGACAGAATGCGCTAACACCATATATTGAATCCCCAGCACAAAGCTTAGCGCACTGTGAATTCACAGGACATACGAGAGAAGAAGCTTGAGGAAACCTTCACCCCAAACTGTATGCACTCTCTCTCATTTACTTAAATAAGAATCCAAATAAAAGACAGAAAGGAAGATTTCATTCCCACTTAGATTCCTTTATTCAAAAGAAAGTGTCTTCTACTGCTTTCCATCTCTGAATTCACAAAAGAAAAAACATAGAACATTTCTGTCTACTCTTAAGAAAACTCAGAGCAAAATGATCAGAAGCCCGTATGAGCAGATGATACCAGAAAGTTTCCATACCAAACCAGTTTCCTCTACCTCAAAATCTCCCCCACTGCCTTTTTTTTAAAAAAAAAAAAAAAAAAAAAAACAAAAAAAAAAACAAAAAAACACCAAAAACATTTTAGGTCTTGATTTTCCTCCTCCTCCTTCAGGGAATATTCACAGATGTGCAAAGCCACCTCTAACAGCAACATTAGCTGAAGCAAAAAATGAAATTTACACTTGACTGCCTTCTTCAACAATGTGCAATCACCATTTAATAGGAAAATGGAGCAGAGTGCAAACAGGAAAAGGAAAGGCCTGATTAAAACCCACCAGTCCTGGAGCTGACGATACCCCCACTACAGAAACAAGGCACACACTGAGCTCGGAGAAGCACGAGCTCTGCAGTGGTCCACAGCCCCTCACCAGCAGAGACAACACCGAAGCAGAAGTACCAAGGGGAAGTATTTTTCATTGAGAAGCAGGGTGCTATCATGATACATCAACTTGCTTTCGTTTTTGTTAAGGAAAACAAAGCAAGTGCTTAAGATACATAGTCATGAGTCCTTTTTGCTAGCTAGCAAAAGCCAAATCCATCAGGAAAAACCAAGAAGACAGGGTTTGAGCTCTGAGCGTTCCCAAGTCCAGCAGTGACATAGCCCATCCTTTTCTACCCAAAGGCAACAGAATTTGGGCTCAGCTCCACTACCTGGAAAAAGAGTGAGGCATCCTATCCAAGAGAAGTTGGCTATCTCAGTAACATGACTTCAGTGACGTCTCTCAAATCCTGCCGCTGCACAGAGCGCCCTTTGCAGCCCACAGGCAGCAGGGGCAGGTTTCAGATGTCCCCATCAACACTCAGTACGGGCTGGGCTGCCAGTCCCTCCCTGTGGTTGCTGCCAGTGATGATCCCACCATGGCAAGATTTCTTTCTGTTACAAAGCAAGGAACTGAAGAGTCAATCCCTTGTTTTGACTTCACTTCAAAACCACGTATACACATCCCCTACTCAGAAAACTATTAGCTAGATCTGAGACTAAAGGATATGCCGCTCGCCGCCACCTACACCTTAGCGTGGGTGGGATGGTTTCTGAAAAGACAGCACTGACTTGGCCTCACAGCTCAAGCTGGGTGATCTCAGAGTATTCGCCTTACAGCATTGCCCAAAGATTCACTTTCATGCTCAGACCATACTTGACAGGTTGATTTTTTTGTTGTTGTTTTCATTTTTATCATTTATGTTACAGATCTGTTATTAATGGACTCTCATTTACACATGTCAGAGGATGAGAGAAATCACCTAATTACCTGCTTTCCCCATCAATGAAGGAACAGGGGGCTACCAATTCGCTTTCCACTCCTCTCTCTTCTTTCTTTTTATGTGCGTGAGATTTACCATCCCCTGTCAGCTGTGAGCTGGAAGAATCATTTTCTAATTATCAAGATTTCTCACACACCAATTTTGAATCGTTGGGCTTTTTTTTTCCCTCTTAAATTAGGAGAATATTCGTTTGAAACAATGTTTCATTTTCAATTGGCTCTGAGAAAAGTCTGAATTTCTGCTTAGCTTTTAATTGATATTCATAATACATTATTAATGACAAAACCAAAAGAATATGGCAAGAGCAAACAAGTAAACAGCTCCATAACTTACTCGCAATCTGAATAAAATTATTAGAAAAAGCTTTTAATTTTTTTAAGCCAGGTAGAAACTTTACCATTTTATTTTGCCAAGTATAGTTTTATGTGTAATATGAGGGCATTTTAAAAACTGCATTTTTTTGTTAGCTTTCTGTCTCAGAATCTTAAATTATACATTTACGATCAGGTTGGTGCTTCGCACCTCACCTTCCTCCTCGAGTCATTCTGCTGAGTTGAAGGCAGCTAACCCGTCCTCTGAACTGAACAAATGGGAGACATTTCATGGGTAAAACCAGCTGTAATTACACATTCTAGCAGAGCTAATACATACAACGGGCTCCTTAAGCAGCTGTCAGAATGGTAAATTATTAGTAAAAGAAACCTGCCACCAAAATGGGCTTCTAGGCAGCGCCTCTGACAGTGAGAAACTCCGCTGTGCCCGAGCAGGAAAGATGCTAAGAGGCAAAGGGCACTGCTAATTTCAGTCTCGCTCCCATTTGCCCTTGTAAACTGAAAATACTGACAACATCTCATTCACATACATTGTAAAGCTGCAGTAGTAGCTGCAGCCTTATCCGGCTAAACTCAAATTGCAAATCCTTTCTAGATCCCTAGGCTGATACTATGCAAGACTAAGTAACCACTACAGGCAATCTTCAGAGCAAAAGCTTCCAAGAGAAGTATCACAGAGAAAGGAGTACGCTGCTACCATCTAGAAAACTAAAAGATAGGAATTTATCTAACCAGCTGCCTGGGGCAAAACATCTACGCTCAGATAAGTAATGATCAGAGTTTCACTGCCCAACTGCATGATAGCTGGTATCTGTTATTACAGTCACTGAAGTCTGATTACAAGAAAGCTGTATTGAGCAAATATGGATCACCCCCCATTTTAAGTGAACGTGGGAAGAATGGCAGAAAGGATACCAGTGTCTGAGCGCAAAAACAGCACAGCGATTTAAACCCAGCTCGTCAGTGGCAGATTCTAGCTCTGTGTATAAATTGTATGTCCGACATAGAACAGCAACAAAACAAATTCTGGAAAGATTCTACACATTAATAAAATATCATTCATTTTCCTCATGTATTAAAAAAATAGAACAAGATTTACATCAAAGCACTGCTGGAAAATGTGAGCAGAAAGTAAGAAGAGATGTAACACGAGGCTGGGAATGAATAACCGAGGTGTGAGCAGCCAAACGAATATAGGCACAAAGTTCAGACATAGTCCTAAGAGATGTTAGTGTAGAGGACAGGACAATTGAAACAGCTAGTTTCTGGAGTTCAGAATCATTTTAGCCGTAATTTCTCTCTTGAAAGAGCTTTACATAAACTAATTAAATGAATGTCAGGAAGAAAGCTCCAGTTATATATTTTATAATCAGGCAGTTCTGTTAAACCAACTGTCTCAGTAAATTAGTTCATACCTGGATAAGTTCTCAACTTAAAAATGTCATTGCTTTGTTCTTATACATCTAATTCCAGCGTTCCCAATACATTTAATATAAAAGGCAAGTTCCAAATCTCAGAAACTGGATGAATCCAAATCTGGCTGGCTATGTATGATCAGCAAAACCAGACAGTAACCAGCAGCATCTTTTGGGGGGTTTTCTTTTATTTGTTTGGGGTTTTTTGGAGTTTTGTTTTGTTTTTTTTTTTTTTTAACGTAAGTGATATGGAAGCTGGAAGGTCCCAGCTTCTGGAGCATTACAGGGAATTAGTATCCCAGAACTGGGTCTCGTCCCTTATCCCACTTTCAGGCAAAGGCAGCAGCCACAGGCTGGAACACTTTGATGCTTTCCTACCCTAATGGAAAAAGTTTTAACCTAATCTGTAAGAAATGAAGTCAAAATGCCAGCATCTTGTAAGTGAAAAGATTAATCCCGCTTTGAATTAGATCCAGCACAATGACACAGTGGCCAGCAAGTTTTGCAGTAATGCATACAGCATTGAGTAACAGATATGATTTCTCCCCTCTATAAGGTATTCCACTTGAGTTCTTGCACCTACACTATTACCGTGCTACCAAATATGTTCCACTACAGTAGCAGCATTACAACTTTGACACATGACACTTAGCTTATGGGTTTCTTTCCTTCTTTCCATCCCCAAAGAAGCATGCAGTTTTAATCTATTGCCCATTTTTTAAACTATTTGAAACAGAATTGGTAAAGTTATTTTAATCATGGAGGGTAATATCAAAATATACATTCAGATAAGAAAGGAGGAGCTGTATGGTGGGTTTAGATCCATAAAGAGTTCAATTTTTTTAACAACCTGAAGGAAACAGTACCTATTCAAAGTGATCTTTAACCTAAGAAAGTTCCGTTCTACATGAAGAGCTGAGATGTCATTACAAGAAGTCTTTTAGATATCCAGGCACCAATAATTAGAGTAGTGAACAAAACCATTGAGACCTTAGGTTTCTCTGGGAGGTGGGTACAAAGATTTGACAGTAGATTTGATCACTGTGCCACAGACCGTGCAGTTGAGCCTGAAACTGCTGCATTTTGTAATCCCAGGACAGAATCACGCTTCAGTAAATTGCTGTATATTCTAGCTCAGACAAGAAATTACAGACGTACATATGAATGAGGACAGGTTGCCATCCAGCTGGTCACAATACAGTCTCCTAGCCCCAGTACAGGGTAGAATACTATGCTTACCAAGACTGAAACAGAGAATTTTGGCTTAAGCAAAGAGACCAGGGAAATTGCTGGAGGTAATTCACAGGAGGCTGTACCATAGCTCCAGACTCTTCCAAATACTTTAGTCTGCAAGCCAGCATTATCTCTAGCAATATTAATAATACATTTTAATATTAGCTGTTAAACCAAGAGTTGCTTTGAGGCAAATACGGAGACAGATTGAAGACAAATGGTGCTGCCATAAGCTAACAGAAGTAGCAAAAGAAAAACACGCTTAATGAACACAACCCATTCTCTAAGAGGTTCAATCCACTACTGAAAGATAATATTTTGATTAATTCAAGTGGTTATTTTTCTGCATATAGCTTTTCTGATCTGTAGAGGTCAGTTAATCATAAGGTGTCAAAACAGGGTAATAGCGTTTAACATTTCCAAAATTCTATTAAAAAAAACTACAAAGTTTTTTTATTATACAATAATAATTATTGTATAATAAAGACCATTATACTTGTTTAAACAACTGGACTCCCTGCCACAAAGAGAACCCAGACTTTAATACACCTTATAATATAGGAAAAATAAAAAAAAGCCGCACGAGCTTCCACCCATGAGTAATACAAGAATAAATTAAACTGTACAGGAAGTACAGAAAGGAATTTTCTCCTTTCTTTTCTGGTATGTCTGTGAACCTTCCCTTTATAAAAATACCCTGGGTGACTGACAATATGGTAAGTCCTCAGTCATGCAGATAAAAAATTTCTACTTCTATGACAGAGAAAATAAATCTGACACTGAGTTGGATACATTACTGGTAATCTGAAAAGGTCAGGCAATGTCTTTTCATACTGAGCTTCAGCATGCAACAAGGACCTCCATATAGCATTTTAAGGGGAGCGTCTCTAGTTTCCTACTTAGGATCTAAGTCCATTTGAAGTGCTCTGACTTGAAGTCTCTCTGATTCAGGTCCTGGTTAAGGAGCCAGCTGTCCTCCACACACCTATGGCATATGAGTTCTTGATCTGTCACCAGAAGTCATTTAATAGGAACACAGGAATTCGTTACAGGTACTGATATGGCATTTCATGATAATAAAATCAGATATGAACCTGAAGAGATGGTTAGATTGTGCTCCTAAAGCCCTATTGATCTGCACTAGGATCCATCAGAGACTGAATCTTTTGCCTTAGGGTATTCTAGCAGATAAACTACCAAGTTTTCTAGGAAATAGAATTATGTCTTCACAGCTATGAAAAATTTTCTTTTGATTATGCATCTTTTGTGTGGTTTTTTTTTTTTTAAATGCAACTGATTAAAAGAAAACTATCTTCTATCTCTAAATATAGTTTTATTTCTTCACTCATAGGTGCAGCTTACCAATCTAGCTACTACAAGCAACTGGCATCTACCTCTAGTCTCTCTTCTTGATCACTAGTTGTGATGTTACACTATGTCCTGCTTAAAATACCCAGCAATCATTCACCCTCCTGCCGACCTATTGTTTTGGATGATCACTCCAAAGAACATAATTAAAAAATGATGGTATTAGATGTTAGAATGAATCTTTACAAGAGGAAAGCATCATTTGTTTGGTGTTTTTATTTCATTTTACACACGCACTATATTATAAAACATAAAAAAAGATATAATGTTTATCTAATAATGTATATTGGGGGTATATGTAAATCTACTTACATGCATATACACAAATATATTTACATCATGAATTCCATGTAAAGTAATATTTATATAGCATGGAACTCCATGACACACACACAGCGTGAAAATGCAAGAGAACATTGAGTTGACAAAGACATCAAATACCTACAAAGATCTGACATGAACAATAAAACCAAGATTACCAAACTGAGACTCAGTCGACAGCTTCTTTAACCATATCCCCAAATTGAACATGTTTTGGGATTTTTTTGTTTTTATTCTATGCCTGGAAATTTTAACAGAAATGTTATTGTACATTTGAAAACAGAACAAACTTGAGGGATTATATCACATCAATTCCACTGGGATTTGTGTCCGCTCTAATCCCCTATTCAGTCTCAATCTCATTAACATATCAGGCTTAATTGGCATTTCATCCCTGCATTGTGTCTCCAAAATGAACAAGGTGTAATTATGTTAAAAAGAGCACTTCAACGGTTTTAGTTTAATTCATGTCATTCATCCGCGTCAGAATGAACGCAGATGTTCTATTGCGGGATACAGCAAGAGATGAGCAGCTTTGAAACCACACTTTTTAGTTGAAAACTT
This sequence comes from Fulmarus glacialis, assembly GCF_000690835.1. Taxonomy (NCBI): domain Eukaryota; kingdom Metazoa; phylum Chordata; class Aves; order Procellariiformes; family Procellariidae; genus Fulmarus; species Fulmarus glacialis. The sequence goes on from NW_009211097.1 coordinate 43,331, forward strand.
TATGTTAAAAAAGTTATTTAAGTGAAACTTAAAACACAGTATTTTCTTCTTTTGTTTCAGTTGCTATACAACATTAACTTTCAAAAGCTGGTTCTGCTTAATTTGATTTTTCATTTTCAAATGAACAGCTGTGTTTAAGTCTAAAAGCCCTTTGTTTAAGCATACAGAGCCCCAGAAAAGGTTTGAACAAAACATCTTTCTGTAAACACTTGATTACCAGGAAAGGCCTGGCTTTCAAAGTAATCTAGGGGTGTTTTTGCTCTAGGTTCTCTTTTAAAGGAAAAAAATTGCATCACTTCTCAGATGTCAAACAACAAAAGCAACAAATGTTTTACTAATTGCATGGGCTTCTTGTATTCAAGGTAAATAAGGGAAGACAGAAGAGGGTTTTCCAAATGGTGATTTTCAAACAATTTTTCCCCCTTCCCTAGTTACAGGCACAAACCCACATTAATGAAAACCACAACTAATCAGCGTCATGTTTTAATTGTCAGCAAATCAACCATTCTTGAATTTTTGGTTAGATGGGTCCTCTCTAATACCGATAGTTCCCGGACAAACGGAGTATTTGTATAAGATATGCTATTTTAATTAATATTTAGGTTCAACAAAGCTACAGAAAAGAAGGATGTCAGCTAAGAATCATTTAATAAGGATATTATTGCGCATTAGGGAGAAGGCTCAGAAAGGAGGCCCAAGTATCTGCCCAGACTTCCAGTTTTAGCATTCATTTTGGTAGTGCTGTACTCCCCATTTCACGGTTCTTGTGAGGAAGTAAAAGCACAAGTGGAATTCTCTTTATTTAAAATTAGGTAAGGTTTCTTAAGTCATTATTGGTGAAAATACTTTGGAAATTTAAATATGCCTATTAAGCCATTTCCTATTATATTCTCCCAAATAGGAAACATTAAAAATACAACATCTATTGTATAAATACTGTAATTTCCTAATTACATGGCATCAGGTAAATACGAGACAATTTAGAGTAGCAGGTAAATGTGTAATTAGGGAATTAAGATTTATTATTCAGAATGCATAATAACAATGACTGATTCAAAGGTGCATCCAATCAAAGCAGCAAGCAGAAGTACCTCTATAAAATCACTGATACAGTAGGCAATGGTGGCTCTTAATTCATTACAGGTGACGGGAGTATAATATCCAAATGCACCCTGAGTAATTCATTCACAAACAGATTAAAAAGGTCGTGTAAAAGGTTCTGGTCAAAGTCAGTGTGATGAAAAACCTTTAATAAAAGCAAAGACACAGCATTCACAAAAAATATTGGTGTCTTTTTAATCGAGTAATAACCAGTTAATGATGCTTTATCAAAATATGACATGGATTTGGAAATCACAATGCAAATTGCTCCTAGCATGTGCCTACACACAACGCTGTCTTTCTATCATCTTCTGAAAGGAAAAGAAAATCTAATGTTACCATACCACTTTGTATGCAAAGGATATAAGTTCTAAACTATTCTAATTAAAAAAGGTAACATAACTATAAGCGCCTCTGGATGCAAACACCATGTTTTTAGGGTTTTTTTAATCATTATTATTTAAAATCAAGGTTAGACAATAATTCTGTGCATCTTTTTCCTCCCCTATAATACCTGCTGGCCAATTTAATCTACATACAATAGACAGTAGATGTCTTGAGGATAATTCTCTTCCCACAAGTTTTATGAAAACAAGCAGCTGGTGAGGGCACAATTGAGAATTCACAAATTCACTCTTAATTCTTTAGTCCCTGATCTAATCGCTGGTGTTGAATACAGCAGCTCACATGCTGCTATCCAAAATACTCTGTAGGAAAAGAGCAATGGGGAGAAGAGGATGGTGGTTTTCCAGGCTAACGAAGAATCAACAGAAAAATTAAGCATAATTCATTTTAAAGAAAGCTAATTAACCAAGACTGAGAAATCCATAGAAAATTAAAGCTTTTTCATTGCTCATGAAACTACTTCTTTGGTCTTTCTGATAAAAGCTGCTAAAAGATCTGTTCAATACTTGACATACTTAACCCTAAAAAGTACTTTTCCTAGAGGACTGGGAAATCTCAGGCCCTGAGTTCAGAGACATTTAAGCACACGCTCAATCAACTTATCCAGTTTAAACCCAAACACACAAGTGGATCAATTCTTCTTTGGACTGAGACCCACACTACCTGGAGACAGTACTAGACATCACTTGTCTTCCTTTATCTACTAACATACACAGGAAAAGCATAAAAGCAGCAGAAGCTGATCAAGAAGAAGCTCATTTCAGGTTTATCTTCAACTAAGTCAGGTTTAATACAAGACAAAACATATTCATTGATTGCTAGTAATAAAAGCCTGTTTATTTCATGCTACTGTAACTTGGGAGCTAGAACTTATTTCCAGCAATATCATTATGTTTAGTATTCAAAACTTATAAACAACATATGACCCTCTAGGCTTGGGAACAAGTCCAAAATCTGATCTGTGTTTCTATTTCAGTATTGCATTTATGACCATACAGTGCAGTTAGAATATAAACAGTTTTAAAGCCACTTGCTTTTGCAAAAGTTGTTTTCCATAATTAAATATTTTCATATCAAAGTCATCCAGGTTATCTAAAAACATTTGTTATTCCTTCTTACATATAATCAAAACCAGCATATGGTATGAAATAAAACCACAACTACAAGAACACAAGCAAAATAATGTCACTAAAATGATTGTTGCGAATCTCAAACCTCAGAAAAAGCAAGATCTTAACTTGCATCACTGTCTTCATTCAAATAAGAGATGCCATAAAACTCTAAGTTATCCTCAATGCCAGTTGAGGATATTTTTATACCTTCTATGACTGGTGCTTTTTGACGGGGTCTAGCATTTATCCTATCAAACCACATCAAGTCTTCTCAGCAAAATCCCATATACTTCATACACATCAGTGAAGGGCTATCTTACTTGGGACACCAGACTGTACATTCGTTGTCTCTGGATACCACCCCCTGCCAGCAGGTTATATTTTGAGTTCCCTGACCAACATTAGCAATGGTGCTTATTTTGCGTGGCACAATCTCTTGGCGAGCACAAGCCTCAATAAACTGTTACAAAGCACCTGAAGGCAGGAAATGTCTGCCTGCCACATCTGCTCAGGAGATGGAAACCATCTACATCTTGTCACACAGCAGATGGGTGTCCAAAGCACTAAAGAGTATACACCTCATGGCATAGCCGTAAGGTAGCCATTACTCAGCAGCATCCCCCCTTACATGATACGAAGCCCATGCACAGACCCGTCAGAGGAGATAATACGGGTCCAACACATGACAATCACAAGCCTTTGTGAAACCCAGGAAAAAAGCTGCAGGGAGTGGACTACTGAATTAATTCATACGGCTTGCAACTCACTCCTGCCCTTGTCCGTAAGTTCATCAAGAAGCAAAAAGCATCAGCTAAACTTTTAGTTCCTAAATGCCACATACGGGTCACAAGTGCCAAGTGAACAATCCATTTTAATAAAAAGTAGATTTCTATGAAAATCAAAAGCCATGTGGTTTAGCTGCTGAAGAATTAATGAACTTGCAATAAATAAGATTTAGTAAGAGACTACACAGGTATGCACAAAAGGCACATAGAGAAGTCATGCAAATATGGACTTCAAATGAGAATTTTAAGCTTGCTCTTTAAATCTCTGACTCTTAAAAGACAATTTGTCTGGGATTCATGGTAAAGCAAATGTAAGTGCATGGAAAGTTTTTAACATACAGCTGGGGAGGCTACATCTTCTTTCCTGTAAAATCAAACATGCTAAAATGGCACAATAAATCAATGAAGCTAGGTAGGGAGATAAAGAACAGTACACAGGAAAGCTTGCTTAATACAGAGAAAATGGAAATGCAGAGGACTGGTTACATTAGTAAGTGCAGTCAAAGGAAAAAAAAAAAACCAGAAGAAAAAAGATAAGATCAAGAGTTATCTTCAGAAAACATTGAAAGCATACGGAGACAAGATAAAAGAAAGAGTTGTGTATATAATGATAATTTTACCAGGGATGAGAAAAATGCTTCTTTATCCAGGCACAGAGTGCTCTACTTGTATATGAGGAAGATAAACTAGAATACCACCTATGTGAGCAATCAATTTTCCAGCAACATCAGGAGGTGGAGCTGGGTATTGAATAGGTAACAGAAAAGATTAGGGGAAAGTCAGGTGTACTGAAAGCAAACAGAGAATCACATTTAGGTAATTTTCAACCACTGCTATTAAAAGCAATCCCACTGCAGCCTCTTACACAGGATAGAAGCTGGAACAAGTATTTCCTAAGAGCTCCAAAATTCAGCTCGGTTTCAGGTACAGCATTACAAAATACGAGAAGATAAAAAAAAGGAAGACATCATTAAATTATAAAGCAAAATATTTTGGCATCAGATATTTTTAGCTGGGATTGGCAGAAGACAACATTGAAGTAAATCATAAATAGCAGAACTGAGAGAATATTCTACGACTAAACAGAATTTATGTTAATACTGCCTACGATAAAAATTCAAGGATCTGGCAGAAGCTACCCCGTAAGTCAGTTCTTGGCTACAGTACTGTGTATATAACTTTTAAATATTTTCTGAAGCGTTCATTATCGGCAATCAAATTAAATCAACAATAGGCCAACTGTTCTACTCTAGAAAAAAAAAATGTACCTATAGTAATTTGGGGATATATTAAAAGTTAAATATGTCATGGATTGTGACACAGCCATATTTGTCGTTCCCTCAAATACAGATCGAAGACGAAATACAACATTCAAAATCCCACTAAGTCAACTAAAAGCATATGACATGATCCCTGCAAATTTAGGGTCTGGTCTAGAATCCAAGAGGTTCTCCCCAGTTCCTTCATTTCCATGACGGCCATGGCCAAGCTACAAATTGCTGAGCAGTACCTGCCTGTACATAACCACACAGCATGCTCTGTAAAACCCCAATTACAGAAAGGAAGAATATTCTCTCAGGAAATGGAAAGCACAGGCGCAAAGAGTTAATGTACAGAAGAACATTAAGACGGCATCCCGCATGATAATCACTTGCAGTGCTTGGTCAGGCCTGCCTCCTGGTGTCTTGATCAGTCCTTGCTGAGAAGAGAAGCAGTCTGGTGATTTATAAAGCTTTTTTTTGTTGTTGTTTTTAAATGCTATATGTACTATGTCAGAAAAAAAATAAGGAATCTTTTCTAGAAATGCCAGGGAGAATTTCATATAATATTTCTTTAAATTTTAATGAAACATCAAAATGTTTGGGGTTCCCCCCCTCTTGTATGGAAATCACGCTACATTGCTCAGAAGCATGCTTTCAAGGTAGTTCTATTATTAAGCCATCATGAAAAATGTATCAAAGACTGTTCCACAAAACTAGTATTTATTTTCTCAAAAGTGAAAATACAACACACAAAAAAATCCCAACCTATCAGCGTAAAATCATGCAAAAACACAATCTAACAGAACATTAACAAAAAAAATATCCAAACTGGAAATACTGCAGAAGCAGAAAATTTGACAAGCTTCAATACACACATTCTCATAATGTGAAAAATTGCACACATCTAGGCCAGCTATTACACCATCCACTGACTTTCTGCCTGGCCATTTTCCAGGTAACTCAACAGCTGGAGTGCCATCAAGGAATGCCCTCACTTCTATATTAAGAGTTAAAATATTAATTTCCAAAAGCCACTTCTGGTGTCTAGGGTTGAGATGTATGGGGAGAGCCAGTTTACAGGTTACATCTTTTCCTCACATAGATTACCTTAGTGTTCTCTGGACTGTCCACATTAAAGATGTTTCTCCCTTGTAGCAACCTTGTGCAAAATCCTAAGTCTAAAATGGATGACAGAGTATGCACTGCTTCGCACTATTTTTCACTTATGATCTTCTTTTAAAAACTTCCAGGCCTTCAACAGTATCAAAAGCCTTTCCAGTGTTCTCTGTGAGGACTTCCAGAATGCTCACTTTCCATCAAGGACCAAGGGATCTCTGATGCTCGCAAGGTGTAATGTCATGATGCTTCATCTCTGACAATGCTAAAATTTTCACGACTTCAGAGCAGCAGTCATTTAAGGGAAGAGACTGAATCCTTTCAAGGTACAAATCACAATGGTAAGATCAAACCAGTGTGGAGGAGAGCTGCATCCACTAGTCTCCATTGACTTAATGGGGAATAAAATCATGTACTTGCATATCTGTTTGAAATGCACATTTTCAGGTCATAGGATCCTAGGAATTGCAACTAGGGTCATTTCAGGATGTACAAGTGAAGTTTGTACCTCCACGTTCCCTATCCCTACGTAAGTAGCCCCTTGAGAGGTGTTCAATCTGCCCAGACAAATCCTACATTATCCCATGTCTCTCATGATGGACCTTGGGCTAAAAGGTCTCCTGACAGCAGCAGACAGCTCCCAGACAGTGCCCATTTTCTGCGTGGGCTGCTCTATTTTCATGTAACAGGATCAAAATATATATCAGGAAGAAACCACAAGGTCCTGAGAAAGAAGGCTGAAAAGCAAGATGCCACATCTGCAACAATTCCTCCAGCTCATTGCCCGCATCTGAAACAGCACTTTTGGGAAAAACGACAAGACAGGACTAGGCTGCTATCCGTGGCGGCCCACTCCCAGAGACCCATGAGATACAGGCAAACAAGTCAAAGCATGCGTTGCATAGCACATGTAGGTAATTTTGATGCTTGTGAGAAATGTCGTATCCCTGGCGCACATGTTGCACCACTGATAAAAAAGCACACAGTAAATTGGACATGGCATATCGTCATGTCAGTAGGACCATGTACAGGGTACAAATACGGGACCGTAACACATAGTTTTTGAGAGCTCCCATACTAGGCTCTGAGGAGATGCAGTACATGGCATTTTTTTCAGAAAAAGACACCTCCCACATTCTCCCACATATGGTTTATTAATAAGTCAATGAAACTTATTTACAGAATATATTGATGACACACAGCTCCTGGATCTCCCGACACCCTCTGATCGGCTAGGTCTTTTATACTTGCACGTTATAAATACAGCATCTTAAAAATCAAATAACGAGAAGCCCTTGAAAATTTTAGTGTGCTAGAAAAAAGGTTTCAAGAACACACCATCAAGTTCTAGCTTCCTGGATGCTGCTAGGAGAACATTTCTCATTCCCTTCAGTTTTCTTCCTTTTTTCCATTAGTATTTCTGTCACCCTCCTTTTGCCTGGGACAAAGTACCAAACAGGATTTCCCAGCACAATGCACACCCAGCTTGGCTGTTCTCGTAGACATGAACAGCCTATAATCAAAAAGAAATAATAATCATAATACAAACAGCTGGATTCATATTCCCCTCCATAGACTGCAAACCCATGTATTTCCTGTACAAAGAGGTGAACTCTGTATTTCTCAGGGCTAAATGGTGTTTGTGTAAAGAAGGATTGCTTCATGCTGGGCTGGTGGTTTCACTTTTGTAGGGTTTTATTTTGTAGTAACTCTTCTCTTACAAACCACCTTTCTTCCTACAGATGAGGAGGGGGAAGCACAATAGCAAGGTATAATGGGAAACACAAATACTTTCAGACTCTCAGATTTAAGGGTTAATACAACACCTATTTGTTCTTGTGAGGTTAGGAAGTGCTGGCTTGCTACAATCACCCTTCCATTTTATATTAGAAATCCTCAGTGTCTGTTAATACTTGTCATGACTTTGCTTCCTGAAATATTCTTCAATCCTGCATCGTAGCCTCAGTTTATAAATTACATTCGCTTTTTAATTCTACAAATTACATAAGCAGCGAGTCCTCACGCTATTTTCCCAATAACGAGTGGTGACTTAAAACAAAAAGCATACCAATGTATGGCAGCTTAGTCATCAGTTCTCATTTCCTCAGTCAGACAGAGCACGGCGAGTCAGGCCACACCACTAAATCTCTCCACAAATCCTTAAAAAAAGTCTGCAGCCACTGGGAGTTTAGATAAACTCTATATGAATGATTTATTCCTATTCTGAAAGCAAGTTTTTTCTTGATTTCAAAATGAGAAATGGTACACAAGTACCCTCACTTCACAACACAACTCACACACCAAACAAATTCATTTATTGTCTGAGTTTTGATATTTTCTCTTCCTCCCTACTCCTTAGCCCAATTAGCCTTTTTAGTTGCCAGCTTCATGGGTGGCAAACAGAAAACTCAGAACACTAATGCATTACCAAAACCAGCCAAAGCAGCAGCAGGCTGTCTGAAAAAGCAAGTTGCTTGTAGGGAATGTTAGTGGTCTTTGCAACCCCAAAAAAGACAACACAGCCTACATGTCCCTAAGCCCTTCGGATAAACTTGAGCTGGTAACTTAGAGACAAGGAATTAAGGAACTGATTTTAACGCGCAATGAAATATTCGAGAGGAGCAGATAAACAAGTGAACAAGCACGCTCCCAGGATGGTGCAAACACTGTTACTTTAACTTCATTTTTTTTTTTTACACCTCAACAACTAAAATACACAACTATCAACAAAGAAACCCATGACTTACCATGTCAACACTTTTCCCTGTCTATTTACAAGCACTGAATTATTCATGTTGTATAAAGGCATATACAGTAAGAGATCCATATATGTAAAAAACCAGTGAACATCAACTCCCAATCATCAGACCCTTTTCTTAGAAATCTATGAGAGATAGTCCCAAAATGTTTAAGTATCACAGAATTTCTGTAAAACTTCCGTCTCTAAATTACTTTGATACTTAAAAATTTACCTTATGTTCACAATGTGCTCTAATGCAAATCGCATTACTCTGGGCTACAGCTCAATTTTGTTTTTCTAGCGAGGAACTTTTATTGGCAGTAAAGCCTAAAAGAATAATCATCACCATGTTACTGTTTATGGAGTGTTTTATGGTACCTGAGTTCAGCAGTCACAAATGTCAAGAGTACCAATGGCAAGAGGCAAAGGTCCTTTGCTTTTCTTCACACGGCTCTGATCATGCTTTGTAACACTAACCCTATGCTATACCTGGGCAGCAACAGGACCAAAGAGATTTGAGACAGTCAGCCGAATCCCCTCAGGATAGTTCTAAGAGTCAGTCCAACCAATGCCAAGGATTTTATTTGGATTTTTTGAGGTAATAGGAAAAAAAAAGGAAGCTGTTTTCGTGGCAGTTGAACTAGATGACTGTTGGAGGTCCCTTCCAACAGAACTATTCTATTTTATTCTTTTTACAACTTGCAAGACTGTTTTCTTCTAACGTACCTCTTAACAAACTGTTGTCACTGTTCCAAAACTATCCCACTACAAAGGCTTTTCAATGCATCTCCTCTTAAAATTAGTCACCCAACAGTTATCCCCACAGTTTATTAAATTCCCTCTGCTTTGCAGTCAACTGCAACGCAGCTGTGCAGTCAGAATGATAAATACCCCATAAAAGCACAAAGAATCCAAGATACACTGCTTGATTTTGTTTGCTCCTTCGCCCGAAGCCACTTTCTCCTCTGACACAATATTTGATATTGGCTCAGAAACCTCGTATTTCTCCAGGCCATTGCGGGAGTCTCATCCATGCGCTGCCCTGACAGGGGGACTATAGAGATCAAGTAAGGACTGTAAACAAACCACATCCTGTTTATGACAGTCGGCACAGAAGAGCCATTTCCCTCCTGCTTGGCACTTCCCAACATGTCACTTGGCATCTCCTCGCTGTTTTGGGAGGAAAGCTCATTAGCAAATTCATTTACTGCTAGGAAATTCTCCTCCTGGAGGACTGTATCTCAAGTGGGAAGCATCGGGAAGGGATCGCAGCACATCCAGGGGGGTCAGGATGCTGGTGGAAATTGTCAATTTTCCAGGTAAAAGAAATCAGATGTTTCCAAATCGCTGTGTTTCCACATGAAAATAAATGGGTGAGAAGCTGCAGCTATTCACTGGCTTCTACCACAGCCTCTGTGGCAGAAGCTGTGTGCTTCAAAGGCTATTTCTAACTAATGGATCTTTCTACGATGCATTTTAGTCTTATGACTATTCAATTCTGTCCTTCTCTACTAAAATATAGATAGCATAACACAAATTCACCTCCTACAGAACAGACTATTGTTAGAATGCCCTTCTACCAACCTCATCAGGAGCCTTTCAGAGAGAGGGGAAAGGAAAAAAAAAGTGCACACATCTTCCTGTTTTCAAACTGCTTTATCCATAATGCCCAAGGCTGGATTGAGTTTGGCAGATAAAGAGCTGGAATTTTATCTAACAAACTACTTTATTCTTTCCATCAACTAGCACCAGCAGAAAGGAGGCATACAATCAAGAATATGATAATACACCACCTAGGTCACATTGCACCTGGGGGTAGAAGAAAGGAGAAGCAGCCCATAGTCCCAACCAGTCACAACAGTCTACTCTGTACTTGTCTGAAAGTGGCTTGAAAATGGAAACTAATACCAGTGAATGCTGTAAAAAAGGTAAAAAAAAACCCAACCAAAACTTAGAGTTTAGCAAAAGCAGTTTTCAAGATTGTTGAAAATTTTGTAAATTTGGATTATTTTTTAGGTGTTTTTTTTTTTAAAATATACCTTAGAAGCAGATCTTTGCTACCATGAAGGGCTTGAAGACTAGCAAGGAATGAAAATATGACACAAGAGAAACTGAGGCCACAGTCATGAAGTCATTGCTGACAGGGCAGGAATAGTTTAGGATGTCACCATGCCAGAGGTGAGGCAGCAAGGGAACTGCAGCAATGCAGTTGACTCCACAAGGCATTGAACAAGAAGTAATTAGACAAGCCTTTACAGCAATTCCTCTAAATAGTCATCTGTTAATAATATTTTAAAATTATCAGATGACTAAGTTGAGTCACTACAACAAGATTATCATACAGTTTAAACCCCAGATATTGTGTTAATTATTTCACTCTGACACAAAGCAATGCTTTTTTTTTGGTAAACATTCAGTACTCCTTTGGCCTTATAATCATTTATTATATCGAAGTACTTCACTAAACCCAGAAACATTATTTGTAAATGTAGGGTAAATTGGAGGGTGGGGGCTGTCAGTCAAGTAGCAGAAAAAGTTACCATTCTTTAGACCTTACTTATACACTTTTCACAAGGTGGTCCACAAAGTACACAAAGATGTTTATTTACAGTCTTTCCAGGTCATGATTAAGCAAAATCCTAGCTCTGGAAAAATGAAGATCAAAGCCTAAGTATAATAAATGCTTACACAAATTAGATCTAATGAGTTTCCATATGAGGTACCTAAAACGTCCATAAAGACAGGAAGAAAGAGATAATCCCAAATATCACCAACAACATTAGACAAGATGGAAACTGCAAATCTGGGACTTTGCCAGAAGTAACTTGATACAAATAGCTAAATCTGTAGCAGATGTGTGTACACAGACATACCACACACACACACACACAAAAAAAAAAAAAATCAAAGAACAAGAACAAACGGCAGCCTGTTCAGAAGATGTCAGAGCAGGAAAAATGGTGCAGTTCAGGCTGGAAAGGAATAATTTGGAATCTAAAGACAAGAATATCAGATGGACAAACGGACAACATGGAGACCTAGCACAGCACCTGTGCTAGTACCTGCTTCATCTCCGAAATAATTAAAACTAGCAAAAAGTCTGCCATAATACACACATCTTAAATACTGCTTTCTAAACTTAGATTGGGTAAAGTGAAGTCTGTTAAAGAGCAATTACGGATATTACAAACTGGGTTCAGCTAGCTGTGGGGAATCGATAGATCCCCCTGGTTCTGTGTCCCTGCAAGTAACAAATCAATCAAGCAAGTGCCTTGGTTTACTCCCACACAGGAAGCAAATCTGTTTACAGTCCTGGAATAAATAAATAAATGAAACCCAACACTAGACAACACCCTAAGTTTTCCTCAGTGCATGATATTAACAGCAGAGGACTGAACAGCCAATTGTAGCAGTCACACTCCATTAAAAGAAAAAAATGAGGGTGAGTCTGATGGCTTTGTGTAGCAATAATATGCCAGCAATGCACACAAACAAGAAAACATCTGATATAAATAAACATTACTCAAAGACATGAGGGACACAGACATAGCAATATTGTGCATCTTACATCTGAAAGGTTTGATTAAAAATACTTCATCGCTGTAGAAAAGTTGACTAGCACCGATCTGTTCCAAGTACTGGACAACTGATGAATTGGAGACCTAATCTACTGTATTTAAGCATAGTTGCAATCTGAATCTTCAGGGAAAAAAATGCACTTTTAATTGTTATGGAGAGAGAACCATATTTACATCCAACTCCACCAACTTCACTTCTGCACTGCATTGATCCAATCTACACTGGACTTGGTCTGCTAAATGTCAACTTCTGATGCAGCTGAGCTACTGCAAACATCTAGGGAATACACAAAGCCATTAAGTACATACCTCCTGTATTGTTATTTACCCAAAAACGGAAATAGAGGCTTAATTTTGTACAAGGCTTTCATATCTGCCAAGGAAAGGTACAACCTTTGAAGGGAAAAGAAAGGAGAAATAACAAATTGTTCTTTTATCATAAACCACCTTTAGAAACATTTGGCTAGGAATCAGTTCTGGACTTCTTCAATCCTGTGAGAGAGATTAAAAAGGAATAAAAATAACCTGAACTAATGATACAGGATTAGTGAAATCCAACAGTCTCTTGGGAGTTAAGCCTTGGGTTCAGAAGAGGTGCAAACAAATTCAGCTCAAAACACCAGCATAAGAAAAAGTCTATTACAAGGCAAAAGACACAAAGCAACAACTCTCCAGAGAAGAATGACTGAATCTGAATTTAGCCATTGCTTCTATTATTATCCATCACCCTCTCAACCTAAGGGAAACCGATACCAATACAATAAGTATGTCAATCTTTACTGGGCACTTTATTAAGAACTGTATCATTCTGTGATGCAAAATGAAAACCAAATCAGTACTGCTTGGTCAAAGCGCTAAACCCAGCTTATGTAACCCTATTTAAACTCTGTCTCAGCTGTCCTGTCTATAAAAGAGCTTTTGCCAGATAAGGGATTTCAATACTCAAAACAGTTAAACAACTAAAAACCATCTAGATATACTTACTATAGTCTACTCAGCTAGGCTTATCAGTCCTTCCCATTTTCCCCTACCACCTGTTTTTATACCCACTTGTTACATCTTGAATTAAATTACATTCCAAACTAATTAAGATAATAACCACTTTGTGTTTTTGTTAAGCAACTGAAACAATGAGATCCCTCTTGTCTCTGATGGACTCAGGGTAATAAGGAGCCAAATAGTAACTTAGCTACCCCAGAGATGAAGTTTAATGTCTTTAGATGTATTAAGGAAAACAAGCTGAAGTACAGACGAGAGCCAGCATACAGCCATATAATGTACAGGGCCTTTCCTCATTTTGTAGGACCAAGTATTTTTCCAGTGAAAATGAAGGGTGATCATTAAGGCAGATATAAGTCTTCCAAGACGTATGATGTACCTAACATCATTTCAGCAAGCTCTCACACAGAAAATCAGAAACTTTTCGTTTTTGTCATCTTTCATGGGTCTTCAGCACTAAGTACAACCATAATACTGAGGCACCAGCAGCTTTTAGGAAAAATGCACAAGTACTCAACTACTTTGGTTAAACAGCTTGAGCAAAACACACACTCATTCCACTTGACTTTCCTGAAACAAATTAGGTTGAATACTTAGACTAAGGCAAAGAAAATCCAACTCACTAGTGAGAGCACTGTTTGAATGTCAGTCTTACAGCACGCCTACTGCAGTGACTGAATAGTATAACATTTTCACATAAAAAATGGTTTCATAAGTCTGTTTTCCAAAAAAAGGCCATTTAATTGGAAAACCTCTCTTGTTAGATCTAAGCAAGAAAGGTCTGCACACATGGATCCAGGCATCTTCTAGTAAATAAAGGACATATCTGTGCAGATGACATTTTACTTACTAGTTCCCAAGGATTCTGTGTTTGCCCTAGGCACCACTTCAAGAAATACAACTTATTTTGGGGATTGATCTAATTTTATTGTTTATTACATTTCATAAATTGCTATTCTGGGTAGAAGCAATTAATAGACATAATTCTACATATCCTCCTCTAGAAATTTTCCAACAGAATAATCAGAACAGCATTTTCATGGCTTCCTATATTAGTGGTGTGTCTCCCCCGTAAAACAATAAAAGTTTACTTGAAAAGTAACATTTCAATTTCTACTCTAACAGGTAAGCACACATTTTATGAGCTGCTGCAAGAGTTCTGTAGCCTCTTTTTTTTAAAAAAAAACAACAGAATTATATTTGACGTCTAACAAAGCCATTTATTTTATCCTAAGACTTGGCAGTATTCAGCACCTATTTTTAAGGAAAGAGTCTGATTTTTAAAAGTCAACAGTTAAAACTTGAGGTTATTTTTGGTTGCTGGCACTTAGCTCAGCTCTAATTTCTAGTCACTTTAGCTTCCCTTTCTGCCACAGGGAGCAGGTGGATCCCGATGGCAGAGGCAGTACTGAGGCCACCAGAGAGGAAACCAGAGACTCTTTAGCTGCCCCGGAGAAGCGAGACACACACAAAGGATGCAAAAGGCGGGGGAGGTGAGGATGCCAAAGAAGAGGCGATATTGACCAAAAATTATAAAGAGGTAGGTTCAGGGGAGAGACGCAGTGCAAGAATTTAATTATTAAATTGAAATCAAACTCTTTCAATCCCAATCATAGGCATATCTGAAGGATCAAACCTTTTTTTTCTTTAATGCCTGAATTTTCCCCCTCTCAATTCTGTCCATGTATCGCTCCCTTCTTGACATTTCTAATGCTCTTGCTTGGAATAGATAGCAAATCTCTGAATTTCCTACCGAGATCGCAACCTAGATGTGGTGAAGGAAGCTGTGCAGGCAGTTTGGTCCACAGCTGTATTGGCAATTTAGAGCCAAAGAGAAGGGAACTCAACATTTAAGATATGAGTTAAAGCCAAAGGAATTTAGTTCAAAAATGCAGAGTACGTACCCGCTGCAATAGTCTCTCTCTTGCAATTTTCTGCCACAAAGTTCTTTATAATTAGCACACCACCAAGCCTGTTAATCCTCAGAAAAATCAATGGATTCAGCCTTGGAAGACACAAAATGAAATTTTCCATACCAAAATGTCTCTCTTTAGCTGCCTAGTCATTAGGAAAAAGAGGGTTTAAGGAAATCAATTATGGTCTTAACCTGCTCAGTCACAAAATACATGTCAGGAGAAAAATACAACTCTTTTTAAACAGCTGTTATTAAGCAAGTCACTTTACAGCTAGCCTTCTCTGCCCATGTGAAATTCTCTTATGCACACACACAACATCAGATTCTTCTGTAGTCCACAAAACCACCTAACTAGTAAAGCCCAATTTCCTCTGGATTTTTGTTGTATGTCTACTAATTCTTCCCATAAGGTAATAAATCAAATGTCCTCCCACATCACCCTCATCAGCCCTACATTGCCCACGCTTCCTCTTCCCTCACCTCCCCACACTTTCTCTCCAAATTCTCTACTACTTATGAGTGTGTGGGCTAAAGAATGCACATACCCTTCTTCTTGCCACTGTCAAACTAAATAGAGGAAGCCAGCTGTCTTTGCATTTTCCTTGAGTGAAAGCAATATACTTGTTCCCTCCTTTGTTGGTTTGCACAAAACTTCCTGGCTTTAAAAGACCAGTTTGAGCAAGCTAGCCCAGAGCCTGAAAAGGGAGGGCCACAGACCAATGAACACCACAAAGTTCATAGCCTTATGAAACTAGTCCAGAAATTAATTTTTCTTCTGTTTTTAAATAAAGAAGCTGGTCTGACAGCCTAGGAAAAATCCTGCTACAATGCAGTCCATTCAATGCAAATACCTCAACATCTCTGCGTCTGTTTGCAAAAGTAGTGTTAAAACTGGAGCCGAGTACAAAAAAACCCAATCATCCATTTTAAACAGTCAAAGGTTCAAACCCCTGTCGTCTACAAACCCAAGTCTGAGGTTTAACAAAACTTTGATCTCTTATTAAATTCTGGAAACAAAGATGCTAAACTCACCATGACATTTTAAAAGCAGATGGAGACTGCCCATGAGAATGAACATGCACCATGTCTTCTCATGGAAGACAATGATGGATGAATAATCCAGGTAAATTAACAAAAGGATAGAAAACCTTTTCATAGTTAAATGCCCCATTCAAACTCCACCATGACTAACAGCTTAATTGCCAGGGTACTTAACAGCAGAATGTCACTTTCAGCGTTTATTTGGCAGAGACCTATAAATCAATTAGTTATGTTGTCCCAGTCTTGAGATAAGATTAATTAGCAGCTATGAGAAGTTCACACAAGGCCTCCATTTGAACTTGCTTACACCCCAAAAACCAATGGCAGCCCTGAAAATAAATCTGATTACAAAACTCTTTCTTGATATTTCAGATGAATAATAGCTGTTTGACCATGATCAAAGATTTCAATAGAAATCACTATTCTTGTATTTTTTTAAAGAAAGAACTAGCTTCTTCCAGCTATGCTGACTCTAACTGTGATTATCAACCAATCTGTATCTTGTCACGTAACATTTGGTAAAGATGCGAAACTCGAAACAAAAGTAATATTTGTAATACTCATATTCACAATACATCTGAAAAGTGACTGTCTATGGAAACTCCAGACCAAACTGCTACTCCTCAATTCTGAATTCACCATTTCTGTTGGCCCCAAAGTGGTTTGACCTCCAGCCAGAACAGCCTCCCTCTGCCCACAAAGACTTTCTACAGTCAGATGAACCGTAACGTACCTCCCTTTAACAACAGGCTGGAATTTTCTACTGCACATCTGCTCTTTTATGGAGGACAGCAGCTGCCGCAGCTACCCGTACTTCCCGTAACATCCAGCTCCACGAGGTGGCCACTGATGTTGGATGAATTAGGGATGTTCGAACCCAGTACTAGCTGACAGCTTGTTGAGGCTGCACCGCAGAACTGGAATTATGTTGAGCCAGGCAGCAGTGTGAAAAGAGCAACATTTCCCCCAGGACTCCCGGGTTTGTCGTGAAAAAGTCCCAGCGGACCAAGCACCTCTGGTGTGATCCTCAGCACAAGGTAGGCTCAGAGAAATCGTCAGCTTGGGCCACGAGGAACAAGACCAGTGCTTAATCTTACAAATACTACCCCTAGCATAAGCCTTGCTCTTGCAGGGAATTTACATGTACAACAGAGAAAATATTGGAATATGCTGTGGCTTTAATGAAAGCCTACTCTAAATAATTCTCCTCTTCACTTAGAGCAGAATTCAGCACTTACACTTTCGCCGAGAATAGATAGGAAAGAAACATTTTGCCTATTGACTGACATTCTTTTGCCCCACCTAGTAGTAAACAGATAAAAACTGAAATATAGCCTTTTCAAAGAAATTTAAAGAGGTTGATTTTTTTCAACATCCGAAGGCTTTACAGAAGCAGACACGTACGCCATATTTCTGAGCATCACCAGATGACAATCTGCGGGAATACCCAGGCTTTTCAATAAAACACATGTTCAGTCTATTCTTTTTTTTTTTTTTTTTTAAATTTATTTTAAATGGTTCTATAAGTTGCATTTATATGATCTATCTTCAGTGTACTGTCATGTTTTAGTGAGTCATATCATGTAAAGTGACCAAAATATTCTTTTTTATAAGAACCGTAAAAATAAATTTGAATCATTACAGCAAAAAACATGCAACATCTACATCATGCCACACCACTTTGCTACTACAATAAGGTAGCCAGTATTCAAATTTCTGCAGAAGTGCTGCCCCTGTAAGTATCTATTACCACCACCTCCTCAAGCTCCCCAGCCATACACTAGCACTGTGCATCCCATCAGTGTTCCACCCCAATGCAGCGGAAGGCAAAACCAGCAACAGTCAAAAATTACACCAAATCTGAGTCTTACTGCCATAGTGAAGATGCACCATTAAGACTGCTTCCTGCTGCAATCCATCATTAAATTATTGCTACCCTTTTCCATTCAACATTTTTAAACATTGTTGAATATCAGAGTAACTGAAGCAATTTAATTTTAACAGTGCATTACACATTCTTGATCATTTATGTATTACTTGGTCACAACTTAGAGCTAAGCGTAATAATGAGAAAAAGCTCATTCCACTACAGTTATTACACACATGAAAAAAATTGTATTTGAGATTACCAGACCACTTAAGAACTGTGAAGAACATACAATATGAAACTTCAGGTATATCACTACAGTGATATAGCAAAATATGTCAGACAAACCAAAAACATATCAACCTTTCTCCAGAAAACATGAAAGAGAATTTACACACCAATAGGGGAAAAGAAACCACACTGAGGGTTTAAGAGTTGGGCTAAATAGCTTGCCATGTTGTGGCTGACACTACTGAAGCTTTGATCTGCAGTTATCCTGATCAGAGAGCTCTAGAAAAATCTCATTAGCGAATGAACAATATATTCCCCATTTTCTTCATTTACATTTGTTTATCATTTTTATTTCTCAACTAATAATAGAATCAGATATATTAATTACTACAGAAGCAAGTCACACAGATGAAAGAAACGCTCTCCGAGGGGACTTTTTATGCTTTCTTCAAAACATTTAACATCTTGAGAAATCCTCTATCCCCCCCCCTTTTTTTTTTTACCACTTCCACATGCTGTTTCTCTAGCAGCAATAAAATTTCTCCAAAGACAAAAGGCAACCAAAAAGGTGAGTATCTGCCAGTAAAGCCTTTAGCTGAACTTGCCAGGATCTCATTTTAAATTCAGTGTCAGATGGATCCTCACTAAGATACTCGCCTCTGTAACTATGTCCTTCACCGAAAGATTTCATATTTCCAGAACAACCAGGCAGGAATCCATTTATTGCATGTTCAGGTATGAAGATTTTAACCCAAAGAAAAAATGAGATCTGAAGCAGGAAGAGAAAGAAATTTCCTTTGTTTCCCTTCTCCTGAGAAGATCACAAAGGACCGGTTATCCCTAGGGAACTCTTCAGCTTACGTCATTATTCGTCTGCAGCATGGGTTTAATATTTCAGCCTGCAATGCATGGAATTAAGCTTTTTCCTTCTAGTTCTACCCAAGTCCAACGCAAAAACAGAAGAGCTTTATGAGCCAAACTAGGCAGGGCCCCTTTAGAAATGTATGCAGATGCCCATTTTCAATGAACATTAAAATACCACAAATACTAATCAGCTGAAAATTACAGAACATCCTTCTCAAAAAAATAGCTCTCAAACAAAAGCTAACTGAAAACTTGTCCAAGTAAACAGGCCTTTCCTTACCCCTTACAGGTTTTTTCCCTATACCTATAGCACACATCCATGCATAATCTAACTTGGTCTAAGCACTCTCATTCATTTCTCTTTCCAATATTTAACTGAACTACTCATTTTTCAATTTTCAACCCATCTAAATAACTTGCCAGCAGCACAACTCATCTCTTTCATAATTATAAGAGATACTAAGAGTCTCCTTTCATGTTCCAGTGAACATATATTTAGCTAGTTTCCAAATACCTGCTGCAATTTGTTATCCAGGGCTGCTTCTTGCCCCCGGCAGTCTCCTTTCTGTAATTCAGCAACATTCTAAGCATCCAACAATGCATTGTATAGCAGCAGTACATCACTTATTTTAAGATGCTCAAATCGTTTCCTGATACAAATGAGAGTATTTCTTAAGCCTTTCAAACTACTGCTACATATCAGAATGATTTTTTTTGAACCAATGAACACAAGAGCACCTAGAATGCTTTTCTTCATCTGGGTATACAGCCAGAGTATCTTTCCAGTGGGCTCCTTACTCACTAAAAACTGGTTTAAAATTCTCGAATACACACTCCATTTATTAGGTAGCTTAAATGATCTACATCCTTTTGGGTCTCGGTGAATTATTATTACTCAAATCAGAATTTGTTCTGCCTTCCACTTCCAATCACCTTCAAGCTTAAATTTCACTTGACACACTCATTTCCACTTTTAATTCGGCCAAATCAAGTGAGCATATGGACCTAGTACAATTATTAAAAATGGAGGCACTCTCCTTTAATAGTGTGATCAACTAATCAAGCAAAAACTTGTAAAGCTGACATTATGAAACATTATAACAGCATTATAAAAGACAACAACCCCGGTCTTTCACCGATGTGACAGCACTGAGAAAAATCCAATGGCTAGTGTCACAGAATACATCACACAAAACAAGAAAACATATCTCCATTGAAAAAGAGTTTATGGCTCTGGGTCACTGTCTTTCTCCTGGAGGCACATCGAGTGGTTTGGTTAGCTATTAACTCTCTTGTGGGTTCACCCTTAATGCTGTATTTCTTATCTTACAATCCCTATTGACATAAAATCTCTTTCCACTTTGTACGAAGTCTGTCTTCTGCCTCTGCCCTATTAACTCATGTCAATATAGCAAAGGGAGCAAAATAAAGCAGCGAAGTCGATACTCATCCATCACATTCTTGTGCAACTGCTGCAATGAAGAGGAACAGATAGGTGAGAATCAGAGACGCCTTAGGGAGCTGCCCCAACCCTCCAGCCCTGCTTGGCATCGGATGTAACCACAGCATCACTTTGCTGTGGCTCACGCAACGAAGGAAGTGGCTGCATAAGTCAGAAGTTCATCTGCCACATTAATACAGAGCATCCCAACTATTCAGAGCAAAGACCACACGCTGAAGCAGAAGCTGCTCTGATCTCTACTGTGCTTCTGCAAATAAAAGTCACTTACAATACAAGCTGTCCTTGTTTTAGGAAAATTACAAACTGTGGTGGGATTTACCTGATAGTCCCACCTTCCTTCCTATGCTTTTTCTGCCCTTCCCACAATTGCACTTTTCTAACTAAATCACAAAGTATCTCTGGGAATAAAGGAAGGCATCATCACTGAATACTTAACTGGACAGGATGATCTCTTCTCTCCCCCAATCCCTGCAACAATAGGAACACTAGAGATCTGAATTCAGAACAAAGAAGAAAGCATTTATCACACAGAATAGAAGAGATTAAAGCATTTCTACCTCTGATTGAATGACCACAGTATCACATTACCTCTGCTCCTGCTGCTACAGAGGGAGTGATTGAGCCCTGGCACAGGGGCCTTGCTGAGTGAGGAAGGGGGCAAATCCTCTCACCAGAATTTTAATCTCCTGCTCCTGAACCAATGCAGCAGAGAAATGAATGCTACATGGCATCCAATGGTCTCCCTGCTGGTAATTTCTATGTGAGATACAGTTTATTTCAAAGAGATTGTGTAAGGTATTGCAGACCTTTAAGTTGTATGGGACTGATGAAGAGCTAAAAAAACCAAAAGGACAAAAAGAAAGGAATGGAAAAAGAGAAAAAATGAAATTGTGAACACAATTTAAAGACAGATGAAAAGAGCCTAAGTGAAATCTGTGACTTCCACTGTGGAGCAGTAAAACACGTTAACTCATCTTGCCAAAATACACGCTGCAAAAGACATTATTTTAGTACCTTTTATACACACCTGGGCTTAACTTAAGCCTCATTTCTCCTTTCCAGTGGACAATGGTGGGAGTGCCAGGAAGATAAAAAGGTAAGAAACTGAATGCTGGATTGATTCCCAGATGAAGAGATTTGTGACTCCTCTCCAATTCATGCTAGTTTTCTGCTTAGCAGAGCCTACTGTTGTACACAGAGACACAACAGCAGCACAGCTGTGCAAGGTGAATACACCAGACCTCATAGCTGGCTGGACAGGTCACTGCTTAAAACTCAAAACTCATCCAGTACCAGAAAAGGAGGTTTTGGCTTTCCTTTGTCCCCAAATTTGCAAGGATAAACTCTCCAAAAAAAGTATTTTTTCTAAGTTACAGAACTATTTAGAGATAGGTCTATCAAACCACAGAAGCCGGCCATCCTCAGTTACAAAAGTACCTCAAATATAAAATTAGAAACCTTAACAACACTTGTACATGTAAGAATGGTTGAGCTACTATCAAAAAGTTAAATGTTTTTTTCTAAGAAACCAGATCATATTTACTTAAAGGAAAAAAGCTACACGGTGCAAGTAAAAGTTGGCTACTGTTACCACAAGTCTTACAATACTTGATGGTTTCTCTAAACTACCAGTTCCTAGATAGAGATTTTCGTAATTTCAGAACCAATTTTCATAGTAAGTTACTGACCTTCATACTTATGAAGAAGAACCTTAATAAAAAGGCAGTGTCAGCAAAAATGAAAGCAAATAGAAAGAAGATTTGTTGACTTTATCTGCTGGGGGGTTGATTAATTTTCCTGAGATGCATCATCAGCTATTCTGTCGGGCAGAATGTCAATCTTGAAGAGATGTAAGGCTCCCTTGTAATAAGGACAGATTTCTTTCCAACTCCATTCAGTTGTGAACTATCATACTAACGTACACTGGAGAATAGGTATAATCAGGCAAAAAAACCAAATTGTTGAAGTTTCATCTATTTATAAGTCACATCATAAATTTACTGATTTTTCTAGTCAAACAGCATCTTCCATAAATATGGCACGCACAACCTGGATGTTTAAAAAAAAAAGTTGCAAGCTTTTAGAACAGAAAAAAAATGAGGTTTTAAAGATCAGCAAATTGGGCACCTTTTCCTTCCCGTTATCTTCAAAACAACAGTCAAAGGTACATGAATTCAAATGCAACATGATGCAGAATTTACACAGGAACACACACAGTCAAGGCTTTCTAATTTTCTTTTTTATCTCTTTTTTTCTGCTGTGGAAATCAAGGAGCAGTAGGAAAATAATGCAGGTTTAAAAGGAAGAAAAGGTTAGCTACTCAGATATTTGTTTAGATGTGGACAAAGCTGAATGAGTGATGGGATACCTGTTTTGCACACTCCAAAACAAAACTGCGTTGGCTCCCAGAATGATTAAATGGATGCAATAAAGCAATTATTTAAATAATCTTATTTAATGCAGTTCTATGACCATTAAATCATTTGCACAAGCAACAAAAAGCAGACTTATTTATCATGGACATTACTGGCAGCCTATAAAGTCATTAAATTTTACATTGAGGCGGCTTCAGGTTAGTGGACAGAGGATTCTAACATGCTAACTATGCCTCAGTTCGACACCATGTTTTAAGCCATTCCCCATTTGTGACATTTTAGACAAACAGGCACTGGTTTAATAATACTGATGGATTAAGGGTTTTTTTGTTTGATTTTGGGTTTGGTTGTTTTTGGGTTTGGGGGGTTTTTTTGTTTGTTTGTTCTGGTTTTTTTTGTTTTGGTTTGGTTTTTTTTCAAACAGAAGCAGCAAAACAAATGGTCCCTGTTCTAATATGGTAAATGCTCCAAGAAAACTTGCTCAGTCTCTGTTTCCTCTGTGACTCTCAGTTTGTGCTGAATGCAGAACTTGGTATAAATTGGCTGCTAAGAGATACAAGTTTGTGACATGGGAACTGAAATTGACACTTGCAGAAATCATCATAAACATTTTACAGGAACATTTACTATCTGTTAAGCTGTGGTGAGATCAGAACTAACAGACAATACCACAGGCACCAGTTCTCAAGCAGTTTTAATGTCAAAAGGTATTAAATGAAGTTCTGACCCACGTGGAGATCACCGAGACCAGCCTTTCCACTCTCTGAAGGAAGTTTCAAAGCCAAATACTCAATAGTTAAGAAATGTCAAATATATCCATGGAACCATCCTCCAGTAACTGCCTATCTTCCCAAGCTATTTTAGCTTTAAAATGCAGCAGGAGTAATTGACCTCCTGAAAGCAGACATATGAAATAATATTTTTAAAGATTTGTGAGTTGCAGAAAGATTAATTGCAATTAATAGATAAACTAGAACTGCCCCTCATCTCTACATTTGTAATCCAGCCCTGGGTTAACTACAGAGATTGCTTGCTTACTCCTTCCCTAGCAAGGGTCCTTGTTTAAGAAGCCAGGGAGGAAGGTATGAACAAGCTTCCAATGGTTTTCAGCATTTGGCTCAATTTGCAAAAGTAAAATATCCTTTATTGATGGCTTAGAGCTTGCAGAAACAGCACCAGTACATGCATATGTCTCTCGTAGCTCAGAAGTTATAAAGACAGGTCCATTCATAGCTCTTGGTTAAAAATGAGCAGTCAGCTATGAAGGGTCTCAGCCATACCGTGTAATAGCTCTCTCTCTATATATATAACGTACACTGTATAGCTATATATATAATAACTTGCTGAATCTTTTTATGAAAAGGAAGGAAACAGAGCCTTCCTCCTCTCCTCACATTTGGATTGATGCCTCAAAGCGTAAACCAGTTCCTCAGATGAAAGGAAAAGGAGGAATTTTTTAACAATGAAATCCATTCTCAGCTGTGACAGGTTCTTTCATTTCTGAAGTGTCTTCACTAAGCAGATGATCCTAGAGTTTCAGTTTAAGCCTTTCAGTGACTTGCACGCATCCTCCCTGCACTAAAAACATCACTGCAGTGGACACTACCTCTCGTTTCTTAGATTTTTATGACCTACTATATTAAAACCAGTTTAAATGTAATAAAGTCTGCAACATTTACAGCTAGAAAATACGGGAGGACAATAAAATTAGCCAAGCATAAAAATAAGGGAGTCTTAAACATCCTCTGGTCACTTTCCAGGGACAATATACACGGAACAGGCATGGACTGCAAAATCAAAAGGAATTTAAATCAATTTAAAATTCAAACAACCTTTTCTCCTGCCTGCTAGGGGCTCAAGGGAAATTAACACACACAGACTCGCTCTTCTGCATTGTTTCTTCAGGTTTTCATTCTCGCTTTCTAAAATTTGTTTATAAAAGTGGTGATTTGAAATATTGATGATTTACTCATCTCTCATACATGGTTTTGCTCAGCTGCAGCTGGTTTTGCAGTAATGACGTACTTTCTTCACTTCACACTCCACCCCTTTTCTGCAGAAGATTGAGTTGGAACATACGATCTTTAGATTGCTCTCTATTTCTTACTACCTTACCTACTCTCTCATTCACTTAATACATACCATCACAATATGTAAAGCAAACCAGCAAATTCACACTGAAGCAAAACTTTGACTGTCATAACAAATTCTTGTTGTAGTGCCAAAACAAAGCTGTTCTCACAAATGTTCCTACCTCTCTGTCACTCCTACAGTACAAGCATGAACTGTACAGGAGACTAAGGTAGGGTCTCCTTGCGTAGTAGTCTATTCCAGAACCACAAAACACTGCCAGGTTCTTCCTCTCCTTCGGAGGGTTCCCACAGTTTTCTTAATAGGGTGCTATTTAATGAATGGGATACAAAGCTGACTGAAGCAAAACAATATTTATCTGCTTTATAACATGTTGATATTAAGCAGAATTTGAAAAATCTGTTTGGGGCATAGGCAAAAGCTGTAGGAATTGCAAGTGATATGAATTGCACTTTGGGAAAGCTCTGCACAAGCAGTGACAAAGATATGCTTTAGCAAATATTATCATAAGCCTTGTTAACTATCACTTCCACAAGCCGGAGGACAGATCACTGACTTGTTCAACGTCACACAGAAGTCCTGGGCCAGAAGCAGAGCTGGAAACAAAATTGCTTCCAAAGGTCCACTGAGTTTTGAATATTTCTGCAGTCCAGTCTTACACAGGTCCCTCAATTTCCATCCAGCCTCTCCCTCATCCTGTTTACCGTAAGCAGCTTTAATGCTTTACAGAAGCACTACGTTATAGACCATAAGCAGCAACACATATCCTTGTACACTTAGAAAGAACATAGATAACATCTACTGTACTTCAGAGAGGATCCAGTCTAGGCTAGGTGTAAATACACAGCAGAGGTATGTCACTCATATCATAGCCTCCTTCTAGGAAAAAATATTTTTACAAGTCCTGTTTTGTCTCTGCTCTAGGACTTCTGTTGGTCTCTCAAATTTCCTGCATGCCATCTGACCTTCACATAAGCCTCTTCTGACATACTGATGGTATAAATAGTGGTATAAATCCCAGTATGGGAATATGTAAATGACTTCTATATCAGTAACAATCAGGAAAGAGTCATGGGTTTTATGAAGTCTCCAATTCTTCTCTCTTTTAAATAAAAACACAACAATGCCACACCCTTTTTTGGACAGGTGGTGATTCAGATGGTTGGTTAGAACAATTTGTTCATTTTTGAACCACAGAGAAGGAATTGCATTGGATACAGCCAGCCTTCCTTTAGTAACTACCTCTGCTACAATAAAGTTTTATATTTGGAGACATGGTTAATAAAAGACCTCTTCTTTTGGGATTCAAATCTCTGAGTCCCAAAGCACTATTCTAAACAAGGCACGTTTCTAGAACGAGGCTTAATATCTTGCAGCAGAGACAATGATGATCTTATACTTCTCTGAAGTAAGGTAACTGGAGAAGGAACTTACTCTTTAAAAAGCGCTGTGGAAAAAATGAATTAAAAACTAGCCTGACTGATGAAACATGGTAGCATCTACACTGACTCCTTGGCTTGATTCAGTTCTTTAAGGACTTCTTCAAAGTCTGTACATGGTTAACAAAAGATGTCACTCACTTTATTTTTAAAACATCAAAACCACTGAAGTGTGAGGCTGTCTGACCAGGACTGCCAGGTTTACAAGGAGAAGGACACTGTAACTTCTGTCAGCCTCAATGACAGCTACATTATCCATGAGAGCTGCAACTACCCTTCTCTCTCTTGTTCAGTTCTCATTCAAGAATTAGAAAACACTCTCCAGAGGATGGGGAACGAGAAACTACTAAAACTTCACCCAGCCTCACTCTCCTGTATTTAGTTCAAGACCTTCAGCATTAATTCAGGGAAGAGGTGAAGTAACTACTTCAAGACAAAATTAAAAAATCCAAATTAAAAGCTTGCAAAACCTGAGGAATTTCCACCTTATACTTGGCAGGTTCATTTGAAACAAGGTCCATATTTCATCACTCACAAGTTTGCCACTGAGCCACAAATTTCCCACGGGAATCAGAATGAATTTCAAGTTTCCTCTGACTTTAAGTATTAATGAATACTTCCTCTGTAAGTTCAAGAATGTCCCTGTGTTGCTCTTTATATGCAGAACCCCCACCTTCAAGAAGCAGCCTTGTAAAATGACACAGCCTGGGTGCTCATCATCTCCACCGGGCAAAGCTCTCCCTGCAGTTCAGAACAGGCATGTTACGGAGTTTTTCTGAAAAAAGGCACATTCTACACACAGTAGACCTGCATTCTGAGTTTGAGGAGATGACTGGAATGCATTTTCTCTTTGCATAAAGGTATTTCTTTGGAGGCATCTGCAATCCACGCAAACGAAAGGTTTCCAAAGGTCATTGGCAATATAGAATGTAATTAGCTTAAAAACATCAAGTATTTTTAGGCACCACTTTGCCCCAGGTTATCTTACTGTTGCTTGTTTTTTATAATCACAGTTCTTATTATCAGCATTTTTTTCCCCTTTTGGATGTAAACAGGAAAGAAAAAATCTGGCAAATATTTCTGTTAAAAGATATTACGTTACTCTCAAATAGGCAAGTTAGAGACTTACAACCCATGGCTGTGCCATACTACACATAATGATACTAGGTAACACAGCAGCAAGTACACTTTTATTAAATAGAACACAGTTTAAAAAAAAAAAAAAGAAACAAGCCACATTAAGCTGTCCTATTAAGTCCAAATGGTTACCCAAAATTGACAACAGGTTTTGCCATGAACATCAACACCCCACTCGGTATCTACAGTTGGCCTTTCCCAGCATCAGCATAGCCCACAGTACTCGCAAGTGCAAGAGACAGAAATACTGGTCTCAGGAAACAGACTTTATCCTAGAACACATTTAAGCAAGTGAAGCAAAACTCATTCAACAGTCATTGTAATGGCAGGTTCAGACTTGCAGCTGCAGCTGAATGCCCAGAGGAGATAAGCCAAAAAATATGATAAAATTATTTTATTGACAGTATAGAAAATAATATTTTTGGTTAATATAAAAATGAAGTTCTAGCCCCTTAATTGCAAGTCTGACATACCAGTGCTGAGTTAGTGAAACACAGTATTTACTGGTATATGACTCCAAGAAAAACGTGACATGCGCTGTCTGCTTCCAAGCTCCTTCTGTATGGAGAAAGTTCATACTACTAATTGTTTGTCTTATAAAAGCATCCAACGATTTAGACCGAGTCTCTCTTTCTCACAGATGCTAACAGCCCTTTCATCTCTTCTGTCCGATACACCCCCCACCCCACACCTTTCCACACATGCCCACTACCTTCTCTCTCAAATTGTCTAATTGATTAATCAAGTTAAACTCAGAGCAATTGTTCTCAACTTGCACTTAGCTTGAAGGCTTTTGCTTCTATATCAGATCTGAGTATTGGCTGTGTGCCCAAACGCTTGTCTGTCTTCTAATCCTATCAGTTGGTCTAATAAAAGGTATTACTTCTCCCTACAAACCTTGCTTTGCTGATTCTTCTGTGAACCATCAAAATGCACCCAGACTTCAACAAGCTCCAATTCTTACGCCAGTGCAAGATTTGTAGAATGAAATCCAAGGCATAAGACCCAGATGAGCAAGTTCACTCAATAAACTGGGAGTGTGACACAGCCAGACAACCTGTGTTGCAATTAAATCCTTGGTGGCACAGGACTCAGATTCTTTCAACTAGAGGGGATGTAAGCAGCACTGCTCCACACTCCCAGCTAGAAGAAAAAGGGCTGTGAAGTGACTTCAGTCTTGCTCTTTAAATAGATAAAGATGCATCAACATAAATGCAATACATTTGGTTTCCCAGAGTCAATTAATGCATTGCCTTGGCGACAATTTTTACCTCCAATGCAAGGCGCAAGAAAAGGGATTTTTTTCATCAGGATAACACATGGATATGTGATACACAGCCTGTTCTTAAAGCATACACTCCCTTTTATTAGTAGTAGACACTTTGGACTCTTTACTGCAACTGCCATAGGCTAGATCTGATAATCCCTTATTTGTACAGCCAGAAAGGGACACATTGTGGTTTATTTCCATAAATATTTCAAAAGCTTTTTTCTGGCTGAGAAACAGAAAGCCTCTTCAGTAGTTATTTCACTCATAAGAATTTGATTTTTGTTGCTTGAATGAAAGGAAAGCTAGGGGATTTTGTTGTGAGTTTTTTGTTGCTATTTTTTGTGGGTTTTTTTTTTACTGATTTCCATCTCTTAACAGTGAAAACGTATTTTAAAACTTATGAATATGTGAACATTGTTTTAAATATTGAAAATATGTAAAAACAATCCATACATAAAATATGACAGAAAGGAAATTACATTTTGTTAGAACACTGTTCTGAACTCTAACAGAGTACAATGCCTAAGCCTTCTGACCAAGCATCCAGCCCCAAAGGGCCCTCTGAATGCCAGATCCTACTAGTTTTTCTCGTATGACTAGAATAAAAAAAAATACCCCGAATCACCAGCAACAAAATA
Organism: Fulmarus glacialis; assembly: GCF_000690835.1. Lineage (NCBI taxonomy): Eukaryota > Metazoa > Chordata > Aves > Procellariiformes > Procellariidae > Fulmarus > Fulmarus glacialis. The sequence continues at coordinate 72,759 of NW_009211097.1, forward strand.
ACTGGACCAGCTGCCAACCACTCCTCCTGAACCCATCTCCAACTCTACCCCATCTCCTTTCCTAAGGAGTGACACATTCCTGCAAAAGAATGACTGCACCGAGATGTTGTCAGAATTTCTTCTAAGCAACAGAGCATGGCTGCATCACTATTGCCAGAAAACACACCGACTATTGGCTTAAAAGAGAGACAGAGAGAGGAACTGACTATAAACATGTTTCTCCTCTGTGATGCCCACGGAAGAACCAAGCAATCAGTCTGACTTTGAAAATTAAAAAAAAAAAAAAAAAAAATTCAAGAAATTTGCTTCAACAAGAAATCTTGTGGACAAGGATGGAGAAAGGAAGAAACACTGTCAAGGCACAAACGCGCCCTCAGGCTCTTTCCAACGTTTAACAGAAGACCTTGTATTATCAGCACAATTTCCTAAGAAGGCCTTGCCTTGTTTCCCTGTACTTGACTCCTCCATACCAGCTACTCATCCTTCACCAGATGCCTCAAAAGTGTCTGATGCTTCACCAGAGCTGTAGTAAAAGGCTACATCTGAGCTCTCCACAGGAAGAGTTTCTGAGACAGGCATATTCACATCAAGATATTCTGCAGCTTTTCGTTTCTTTCCTTTCACTTGTAACATTTTTTAGCTAATTGGCTCCAGAATTTATAATCCTGCTGACAGCACCCTGGCTGTGCAAGACAGAAAAGGTGGAGGAGGAGGGGAGGGAAGACAGAGCAGCTGCCAAGGCTGCCGGCACCATCTTCCGTTCTGAGCATGTTACTGCAAATAACCAGCTAGATCTCAGGATGCTGATCCCCCCCTCACTCACCCAGAAAGCTCAGGGTATCTTATGCTTAGAAATATCACAAGACAACTTAGGAGGTTTTATGCAGACTCCAGAAAAAGCTGGAATCCAAATATGAAGTGCAACTAAAACCACCAAATTTGAAAAGGAGAAAATTAAGCAGAC